>NC_092008.1:8863054-8949223 GCF_044704955.1 Pristiophorus japonicus
GGGGGCGGGGGGGGGGTAAGAATAAAATCTTTAAACAGGCAATCCAAGCAAGCAGCTTACCTAACCCGTGACCTCCGATTGACACTGAGGTGAAAGGGCAGAGAGCAAGGAAAGGTCAAGTGAGATACAAGGAAACTGTGCTCAACATAAAAAAATGCATTTTTAAAAAAAAAAACAAGTGTGCAGCAAACAGCAAATGTGTACATTAAAAGGAATGGGGGTGGGGGCTTTAATTGGAGTGATGGTGTGTGTCGGAGAGGAACCTGTGGCATTGCCCACTCACCTGTCACTGTGCACTTGCTGGCATCGCCCGTGGGGAGGGCCCGGATGCGGTAGGGGAGTAGGGGATTTCGTCACCGCCATATTTGATGAGGATGGTGTAGCGGCCAGTCATGGCTGGGATGTAGGAGACGGTGTAGGTCCCGTCCTGGTTGTCGCGAATGTTGGCCTTCTTGGGCTTGCCCTCCGGGTCCTGCGATTGAAGGGTGGAAACAGGTTCAGTCGGACGAGGGAAAACAGACAAAGAGAGAGTCGAGGGGTTGGAGGACACAGTGCACCCCCCCCCCCCCACGACCCGCCCAATGGCACGCGCTTGAACGGCCCGACAGAACTCGAGTCATGCCAGGATTGAGCCGAGGATCAGCGGGTCGCCTGGAGGTCAGAGGGCGGTGGATTCGAGCCCCCACGACACACAGACTCTCGGTCCTGCGATCCAGGTGGACGAGGGAGCGCCGCACTACAACAGTCGCCGACTGAGTGAAGCGTTTGACGTCCAGAGGGAAAACGAGGGGGGGGGGGGGGGGGGCCTTTCTCTACTTGGGACTTCAGCCCGGGGAGTGACTCACTGTGATTTGAACCGCCAACAGCCCCTCCCCGGCGTCCTTGGCGTCGATGGTGAACTCCACGGGGAGGCTCGCTGGCACGCCCATCGTGTTGAGGCCTGGCCCGCTGGCCTTGACTTTGCTGGCATCGTGAGTGGGCAACACCTTCACCTTGAACGGGCTGAAAAAACAAATAATTCACACCAGGGTCGAAGAGCAGTTCTGCAACCAGAGTCATTGAGTCACAAACAGTACGACGCAGGAGGCCATTCGGCTGAGCGTTTTCCCGCTGGCCGACCGACCGAGAGCCATCCCGGCCTAATCTCACTCTGGGTCCGTAGCCCTGTAGGTTACGGTACTTCGAGCGCATATCCAAATGTGAGGGTTTCTGCCTCTACCCCCCTTTCAGGCAGCGAGTTCCACCCCAGACCCCCACCAACCTCTGGGTGAAGACATTTCCTCTCAAAACTCCTCTTCTCTCTCTCTCTCTCTCTCTCTCTCTCTCTCCCCTCCTCTCCTCTCCCTCCTCCCCCCCCCCCCAATTACTTGAAATCGGTGCCCCCTGGTTGTTGACCCCTCTGCCAAGGGAAACAGGTCCATCCTATCCACTCGATCCAGGCCCCTCAATCTAGGAGGCCGAGGGCCGACCTCTCTTGCAAAGAAAATAACCCAGCCTATCCAATCTTTCCTCAGAAATAGCTGCCCTACCCAGCCCGGAGATTCTCCACGCTGGCAAGTTTAAGGAGGGAGTTCCAGAGCTTGGGGCCCAGGCGGCTGAAGGCACAGCCGCCAATAGAAACATAGAAAATAGGTGCAAGAGTAGGCCATTCGGCCATTCGAGCCTGCACCACCATTCAATGAGTTCATGGCTGAACATGTAACTTCAGTACCCCATTCCTGCTTTCTCGCCATACCCCTTGATCCCCCGAGTAGTAAGGACTTCATCTAACTCCTTTTTGAATATTTTTTGTGAATTGGCCTCAACAACTTTGTGGTAGAGAATTCCACAGGTTCACAACTCTTTCTCCTCATCTCGGTCCTAAATGGCTTACCCCTTATCCTTCGACTGTGACTCCTGGTTCTGGACTTCCCCAACATCAGGAACGTTCTTCCTGCATCGAAGCTGTCTAAACCCATCAGAATTTTAAACATTTCTATGAGATCCCCTCTCATTCTTCTGAACTCCAGTGAATACAAGCCCAGTTGATCCAGTCTTTCTTAATATGTCAGTCCCGCCATCCCGGGAATCAGTCTGGTGAACCTTCGCTGCACTCCCTCAATAGCAAGAATGTCCTTCCTCAAGTTAGGAGACCAAAACTGTACACAATACTCCAGGTGTGGCCTCACCAAGGCCCTGTACAACTGTAGCAACACCTCCCTGCCCCTGTACACAAATCCCCTCGCTATGAAGGCCAACATGCCATTTGCTTTCTTAACCGCCTGCTGTACCTGCATGCCAACCTTCAATGACTGATGTACCATGACACCCAGGTCTCGCTGCACCTTCCCCCTTTTCCTAAGCTGTCACCATTCAGTTAATAGTCTGTCTTTGTTTTTACCACCAAAGTGGATAACCTCATTTATCCACATTATACTTCATCTGCCATGCATTTGCCCACTCACCTAACCTATCCAAGTCACACTGCAGCCTCATAGCATCCTCCTCGAAGCTCACACTGCCACCCAACTTAGTGTCATCTGCAAATTTGGAGATACATTTAATCCCCTCGTCTAAATCATTAATGTACAATGTAAACAGCTGGGGCCCCAGCACAGAACCTTGCGGTACCCCACTAGTCACTGCCTGTCATTCTGAAAAGTACAATGGTGGAGCGATGGGAATCGGGGATTGTGCAAGAGGCCGGAATTGAAGGCCTCTTGCACAGAGCAGAGATCTCGGAGGCCCACAAGATTCCAGCTCATCTGCTAAAGCCTCATCCACACCTTTGTTAACTCATGTTCAAATCCCTCCGTGGCCTCCTCCCTCCCCATTTCCAACATCCTCCAGCCCCGACACCCCTCCCCATCTCAAACCCCCTCCAACATCTCTGCGTGCCTCCAATTCCAGCCTCTTGCACAATTCCAGATTTCCATCGCTCCACCATTGGTGACCGTGCCTTCAGCCGCCTGGGCCCCAAGCTCTGGAACTCCCTCCCTAAACCTCCCAAGGTGCTCCTAAAGAACATTAGGAGCAGGAGTCGGCCATTCGGCCCCTCGAGCCTGCTCCGCCATTCAATAAGATCACAGCTGATCGACCTCAAAACCACTTTCCCATCCGATTCCTCCGTCCAAGACTGCAAAAATCTCTCAGCCCTCGAATATACTCACTGACTCAGCCTCCACAGTCCTCGGGGGCAGAGAATTCCACAGATGCACCACAGTGAAAAATTCCTTCACATCTCAGTCCAAAATGGTCGACCCCTGATCCTGAGATTGTGACCCCTGGAGTACTGCGTGCAGTTTTGGTTTCCATATTTACAAAAGGATAGACTTGCTTTGGAGGCAGTTCAGAGAAGGTTCACTCGGTTGATTCCGGGGATGAGGGGGTTGACTTATGAGGAAAGGTTGAGGAGGTTGGGCCTCTACTCATTGGAATTCAGAAGAATGAGAGGTGATCTTATTGAAACCTATAAGATTATGAGGGGGCTCGACAAGGTGGATGCAGAGAGGATGTTTCCACTGATGGGGGAGACTAGAACTAGGGGGCATGATCTAAGTTTTAAATGGACGGTCCCTTATTCTGAGATGAGGAGGAATTTCTTAGAGGGTTGTAAATCTGTGGAATTCGCTGCCTCAGAGAGCTGTGGAAGCCAGGACATTGAATATATTTAAGACAGAGATAGACAGTTTCTTAACCGATAAGGGGATAAGGGGGCGGGCAGGGAAGTGGAGCTGAGTCCATGATTGGATCAGCCATGATCGTATTAAATGGCAGGGCAGGCTCGAGGGGCCGAATGGCCGACTCCTGCTCCTATTTATGTTCTTATGTTCTAGACTTTCCAGCCAGGGGGAAAACAGCCTCAGCATCGACCCCATCAATCCCCCTCTGAATCTCGTAGGTTAGAAACCTCCTTTTTGATCAAGCTTTTGATAACCTGTCCCAATATCTCATGCTGCTCGGGGGCAAGATGAGGCTCCCATAAAGTACATCAACGATGTCTCCGCAAGATCCTACAAATCCCCCGGGAGGACCGACGCACCAATGTTAGCGCCCTCGACCAGGCCAACATCCCCAGCATCGAAGCACTAACCACACTCGACCAGCACCGCTGGGCAGGGCCACATTGTCCGCATGCCCCCGACACGAGACTCCCAAAGCAAGCGCTCTACTCGGAACTCCTTCACGGGCAAACGAGCCAAAGGTGGGCAGAGGAAACGTTACAAGGGACCATCCTCAAAGCCTCCCTGATAAAATGCGACATCCCCACCGACACCTGGGAGTCCCTGGGCCCAAAGACCAGTCCGCCCTAAGTGGAGGGAGTGCATCCAGGAGGGCGCTGAGCACCTCGAGTCTCGTCGCCGAGAGCGTGCAGAAACCAAGCGCAGGCAGCGGAAGGAGCGTGCGGCAAACCAGTCCCACCCACCCCTTCCCTCAACCACTGTCTGTCCCACCCTGTGACAGGGACTGTGGTTCCCGTATTGGACTGTTCAGCCACCTAAGGACTCGTGTTAAGAGTGGAAGCAAGTCTTCCTTGATCCCGAGGGACTGCCCAATGGAGGACATCAAGACAAACGCAAGTTGCGGTTCTAAATGACAGTGCAGGAGCAGAAGACACAAGTCGATCTTGGCCATAGGCCTCCCGTGTCCACATACCTTCGTGGGATCTCCTGATCAGCGTACTGGACAGAGACTGTATACGGGCCCTCACGGGTTGGCACATAGCTGACTGTTTTCGTTCGGTCTGGATTGTCAATGACTTCAACAGGCTCCACAACTCCTAAAAGACAGACACACATGGGGGTAATTATTACTGTTACGGTCTTATCCCAGAGATTGACACAAGGAGCTTCCAAGCCTGTGGTCAGTTCAAACTAGTTGGAGGAGGGGGGGGGGGGGGGGGGGGGGGGGGGAGGGGAAGGTGCAGGACATCAAGGTCGAAGAGTTAGAGATGGGAGCTCCCAAAAAAACAATTTAGTATAAGACGAGGCATATTGATTTGTCCTTGTACAACTGTACAGGGTATTGGTGAGGCCACACCTGGAGTACTGCGTGCAGTATTGCTCTCCATATTCAGAGGATATACTTGCCTTGGAGGCAGTTCTTAAAGGGTTCACCTCGGTCGATTCCGGAGAGGAGGGGGTTGGCTTGAGGACAGGTCGAGTAGGTTGGGCCTCTATTCATTGGAATTATGACGGAGGGAATCTTATTGAAGTGAGGGGGCTTGACAAGGTGGATGCAGAGAGGATGTTTCCACTGATGGCAGAGACTAGAACTAGGGGGCATGGTCTTGGATTAAGGGGCCGCCCATTTAAAACTGAGATGAGGAAGAATTTCTTCTGAGGGTTGTAAATCTGTGGAATTCTCTGCCCCAGAGAGCTGTGGAGACTGGGACATTGAATATATTCAGAAGGCGGAGATATAGATTTTTGAGTGATAAGGGAGTGAAGGGTTATGGGGAGCGGGCGGGGAAGCGGAGCCGAGTCCATGATCGGATCAGCCATGATCGTATTAAATGGCGGAGCAGGCTCGAGGGGCCGAATGGCCGACTCCTGCTCCTATTTCTTATGACCGTAGTCAGGCCACACTGGGAAACGGTGTCCAGTTTTGGTCGTCTCACATGGTGGGCGATATCAGCTCTGGAAAGGGTGCAGAAGACGACCACTAGGACGAATTCCAAGTCTACAGCATCTTAGTTATCCAGATAAGATACAGAGTCCCAGCTCTTAACTGCAGCGTAGACTTAGGCGGGGATATGATTGAGGTTTATAAGATAATGAAGGGAAGAGATGGTGTTCCGGCTGACTGTTTATTTCAATGAAACAGGTTAGGCAGGACCAGGGGGCACAAATTTAAGTTGCCTTGGGCTAGACCGAGGTTAGACGTCAGGAGGTGGTTCTGTTCTCAGAGAATAGTAAACCTCTGGAACAAGCTGCCATTTCATGTGGTGGATGCAGACTTCGCTGAATTCCTGCAAGCGAAAGCTGGATTCGTTTCTGGCTGCGGCAGAGATTGCCTCAGACAGCAGGGTGGGTGCTGCAGAGAATTTGGGGCCAGGGTGATCTCCCAGACTAGTTTCGGAGAGCCATCTCCCAGATCTCCCCCCCCCACAAATTGGCCAGGGGATTTAAAAAAAAAAAATCTAGTTTTTTGCCTCACTCCCCCAGGAGATCACAAGGTTTTGGGTGGGGTGGGGAGTGTGTATGTTGATACGCGGGTATTGCGATTGTGGGGGGGGGGGGCAGGCTGGATGGGCCAGATGGTCTTCACCAGTCAGTCACCAGGCACTCAAATCTGCCACCCAGCTCATGGTCTACAGGGCTGTAGTGATACCCGCCCTCCTGTATGGCTCAGAGACATGGACCATGTACAGTAGACACCTCGAGTCGCTGGAGAAATACCACCAACGCTGTCTCCGCAAGATCCTGCAAATCCCCCGGGAGGGCAGACGCACCAACATTAGCGTCCTCGACCAGGCCAACATCAAAGCACTGACCACACTCGACCAGCTCCGCTGGGCGAGCCACACGTTTCGGGCATGCGGACAGAGACTCCCAAAGCAAGCGCTCTACTTGGAACTCCTACACGGCAAGCGAGCCCCAGGTGGGCAGGGGGAACGTTACAGGGACCACCCTCAAAGCCTCCCTGATAAAGTGCAACATCCCCTACCAACACCTGGGAGCCCCTGGGCCCAAAGACCAGTCCGCCCCAAGTGGAGGAAGTGCATCCGGGAGGGCGCTGAGCACCTCGAGTCCCGTCGCCGAGAGCGTGCAGAAAGCAAGCGCAGGCAGCGGAAGGAGCGTGCGGCAAACCAGTCCCACCCTCCCTTTCCCTCAACCACTCTGTCCCACCAGTGACAGGGACTGTGGTTCCCGGATCGGACTGTTCAGCCACCCAAGGGCTCATTGTTAGAGTGGAAGCAAGTCTTCCTCAATTCGGAGGGACTGCCTATGATTAGGATTGTCCCAAAAACAAAGTGGTTGGTGTCAGGTAGTACCAGGATGGCAGAGTTGGGAGTCCTCTGGGAAGGAAGGAATGAGAGCATGTGGGAGACAAAGTTAAAGGTCTGTATTGTAACACCGGGTTAGGAAGCAGAGGAAAGTATGAAAGGAATACAAAATAGACATTGGATGGACCAGTAGCAAGATCTCCAGCTAGGAGGAGGAGCTCAACGAGAGAACCAAAGAGTTAGAAGACACGAGGGAATCTAGACAGACGAGGAAACTCGCCAAGGTGAGGCGCAAGTGACTCAGTTGAAGACTTACCTTTCGGTCCCACAACACTGACGTTCAAGGGAGCCGCTCCAGCCTTGCTGGTGTCAACGTTGAAGGACTGCGGCACATTGGCACGGACGTTGGTGCCCAGGCCCTGGCCCACGCACTTGACCTTTGTGGGGTCAACAGTATCGCCCACCGGCACTTTGAACGGACTTCCTGAAGGAATAGGAAGGAAGAGTTGGGGAGAGGGGCTTATTTGGCTGCTCAAGACAATCTTAAGAAACAGGAGCAGGAGTTGGCCATTCGGCCCCTCAAGCCTGCTCCGCTATTTAATAAGATCATGGCTGATCCGATCATGGACTCAGCTGCACTTCCCCACCCGCTCCCATCACCCTTCACTCCCTTATCTTTCAAAAATCTGTATCTCCACCTTAAATATATTCAATGACCCAGCCTCCACAGCTCTCTGGGGCAGAGAATTCAATTCCTCCTCATTTCCATCTTAAATGGGCGATCTCATTGAGACGATGCCCCCTGGTTCTAGATTCCCCCCACAAGGGGAACATCCTCTCTGCATCTACCTCGTCGAGCCCCCACTCAGAATCTTAATTTTCAATAAGATCACCTCATTCTTCTGAGCTCCAGTGTGCATCAGCCCAAACCACCTCAATCTTTCCTCATAAGTCAACCCCCTCAACTCCGGAATCAACCGAGTGAACCTCCTCTGAACTGCCGCCAATGGAAGTATATCCTTTGAAAATGACGTGAGTATCACGTGTAGCGAGTTGGTCGTACCGCAGGGAAAGGGTCCACAGCCAGATAGAGAATGGAAGACCAGCAGGAAGAGTAGTGCAAGGAAGGTAGTGCAGGGGTCCCCTGTGGTCATCCCCCTGCAAAACAGATACACCGTTTTGGGTACTGTTGAGGGGGATGACTCATCAGGGGAGGGCAGCAGCAGCCAAGTTCATGGCACCGTGGCTGGCTCTGCTGCACAGGAGGGCAGGAAAAAAAAAGAGTGGGAGAGCGATAGTGATAGGGGATTCAATTGTAAGGGGAATAGATAGGAGTTTCTGCGGCCGCAACCGAGACTCCAGGATGGTATGTTGCCTCCCTGGTGCAAGGGTCAAGGATGTCTCGGAGCGGGTGCAGAACATTCTAAAAAGGGAGGGAGAACAGCCAGTTGTCGTGGTGCACATTGGTACCAACGACATTGGTTTAAAAAAAAAAAAAGGGATGAGGTCCTACGAAACGAATTTAAGGAGCTAGGAGCTAAATTAAAAAGTAGGACCTCAAAAGTAGTAATCTCAGGATTACTACCAGTGCCACGTGCTAGTCAGAGTAGGAATCGCAGGATAGCACAGATGAAGACGTGGCTTAAGCAGTGGTGCAGCAGGGAGGGATTCAAATTCCTGGGGCATTGGAACCGGTTCTGGGGGATGTGGGACCAGTACAAACCAGACAGTCTGCACCTGGGCAGGGCCGGAACCAATGTCCTAGGGGAGTGTTTGCGAGTGCTGTTGGGGAGGAGTTAAACTAATATGGCAGGGGGATGGGAACCAATGCAGGGAGACAGAGGGAAACACAAGCAAAAGACAGAAAGGAGATGAGATGAGGAAAAGTGGAGGGCAGAGAAACCCAAGGCAAAGAACAAAAAGGGCCACTGTACAGCAAAATTCTAAAAGGACAAAGGGTGTTAAAAAAACAAGCCTGAAGGCTTTGTGTCTTAATGCAAGGAGTATCTGTAATAAGGTGGATGAATTAACTGTGCAAAGATATATTAACAAATATGTGATTGGGATTAGAGACATGGCTCCAGGATGATCAGGGCTGAGAGCTCAACGTCCAGGGATATTCAACATTCAGGAAGGATAGAATAAAAGGAAAAGGAGGTGGGGTAGCATTGCTGGTTAAGGAGGAGATTAATGCAATAGTTAGGAAGGACATTAGCTTGGATGATGTGGAATCTATATGGGTAGAGCTGCAGAACACCAAAGGACAAAAAACATTAGTGGGAGTTGTGTACAGACCTCCAAACAGTAGCAGCGATGTTGGGGAGGGCATCAAACAGGAAATTAGGGGTGCATGCAATAAAGGTGCAGCAGTTATCATGGGTGACTTCAATATGCATAGATTGGGCTAACCAAACTGGAAGCAATATGGTAGAGGAGGATTTCCTGGAGTGCATAAGGGATGGTTAAACTGGGTATTGTGTAATGAGGAGATTAATTAGCAATCTCGTTGTGCGAGGCCCCTTGGGGAAGAGTGACCATAATATGGTGGAATTCTGCATTAGGATGGAGAATGAAACAGTTAATTCAGAGACCATGGTCCAGAACTTAAAGAAGGCTAACTTTGAAGGCATGAGGCATGAATTGGTTTGGATAGATTGGCGAATGATACTGAAGGGGTTGACTGTGGATGGGCAATGGCAGACATTTAGAGACCGCATGGATGAACTACAACAATTGTACATTCCTGTCTGGCGTAAAAATAAAAAAGGGAAGGTGGCTCAACCGTGGCTATCTAGGGAAATCAGGGATAGTATTAAAGCCAAGGAAATGGCATACAAATTGGCCAGAAATAGCAGTGAACCTGGAGACTGGGAGAAATTTAGAACTCAGCAGAGGAGGACAAAAGGTTTGATTAGGGCAGGGAAAATGGAGTACGAGAAGAAGCTTGCAGGGAACATTAAGACAGATTGCAAAAGTTTCTATAGATATGAAAAGAGAAAAAGGTTAGTAAAGACAAACGTAGGTCCCCTGCAGTCAGAATCAGGGGAAGTCATAACGGGGAACAAAGAAATGGCGGACCAATTGAACAATTACTTTGGTTCGGTATTCACTGAGGAGGACACAAACAACCTTCCGGATATAAAAGGGGTCAGAGGGTCTAGTAAGGAGGAGGAACTGAGGGAAATCCTTATTAGTTGGGAAATTGTGTTGGGGAAATTGATGGGATTGAAGGCTGATAAATCCCCAGGGCCTGATGGGCTGCATCCCAGAGTTCTTAAGGAGGTGGCCTTGGAAATAGTGGATGCATTGACAGTCATTTTCCAACATTCCATTGACTCTGGATCAGTTCCTATCGAGTGAAGGGTAACCAATATAACCCCACTTTTTAAAAAAAGGGAGAAAAAACAGGGAATTATAGACCGGTCAGCCTGTCATCAGTAGTGGGTAAAATGATGGAATCAATTATTAAGGATGTCATAGCAGCGCAT
This sequence comes from Pristiophorus japonicus, assembly GCF_044704955.1. NCBI lineage: Eukaryota > Metazoa > Chordata > Chondrichthyes > Pristiophoridae > Pristiophorus > Pristiophorus japonicus. The sequence continues at coordinate 8,873,471 of NC_092008.1, forward strand.
TTGGAAAGAGATGACATGATAGGTCCAAGTCAACATGGATTTGTGAAAGGGAAATCATGCTTGACAAATCTTCTGGAATTTTTTGAGGATGTTTCCAGTAGAGTGGACAAGGGAGAACCAGTTGATGTGGTGTATTTGGACTTTCAGAAGGCTTTCGACAAGGTCCCACACAAGAGATTAATGTGCAAAGTTAAAGCACATGGGATTGGGGGTAGTGTGCTGACATGGATTGAGAACTGGTTGTCAGACAGGAAGCAAAGAGTAGGAGTAAATGGATACTTTTCAGAATGGCAGGCAGTGACTTGTGGGGTACCGCAAGGTTCTGTGCTGGGGCCCCAGCTGTTTACATTAATGATTTAGACAAGGGGATTAAATGTAGTATCTCCAAATTTGCAGATGACACTAAGTTGGGTGGCAGTGTGAGCTGCGAGGAGGATGCTATGAGGCTGCAGTGACTTGGATAGGTTAGGTGAGTGGGCAAATGCATGGCAGATGAAGTATAATGTGGATAAATGAGGTTATCCACTTTGGTGGTAAAAACAGAGAGACAGACTATTATCTGAATGGTGACATTAGGAAAAGGGGAGGTGCAACAAGACCTGGGTGTCATGGTACATCAGTCATTGAAGGTTGGCATGCAGGTACAGCAGGTGGTTAAGAAAGCAAATGACATGTTGGCCTTCATAGTAAGGGGATTGGAGTACAGGGGCAGGGAGATGTTGCTACAGTTGTACAGGGCCTTGGTGAGGCCACACCTGGAGTATTGTGTACAGTTTTGGTCTCCTAACTTGAGGAAGGACATTCTTGCTATTGAGGGAGTGCAGCAAAGGTTCACCAGACTGATTCCCAGGATGCAGGAATGACCTATCAAGAAAGACTGAATCAACTGGGTTTGTATTCACTGGAGTTCAGATGAATGAGGGGACCTCAAACATTTAAAATTCTGATGGGTTTAAACAGGTTAGATGCAGGAAGAATGTTCCCAATGTTTGGAAAGTCCAGAACCAGGGGTCACAGTCTAAGGATAAGGGGTAAGCCATTTAGGACCGAGATAAGGAGAAACTTCTTCACCCAGAGAGTGGTGAACCTGTGGAATTCTCTACCCCAGAAAGTTGTTGAGGCCAATTCACTAAATATATTCAAAAAGGAGTTAGATGAAGTCCTTACTACTAGGAGGATCAAGAGGTATGGTGAGAAAGCAGGAATGGGGTACTGAAGTTGCGTATTCAGCCACGAACTCATTGAATGGCAGTGCAGGCTAGAAGGGCCGAATGGCCTACTCCTGCACCCATTTTCTATCCCTCCTTAAATACAGAGACCAAAACTGCACGCAGTACTCCAGGTGTGGCCTCACCAATACCCTGCATAACTGATACGTCCTTACTATACTGTATAAATGCACACGAGGCCCATGCTCAAGAGGTCAGTCTGTGACCTGTCCTTTATTCTTTAGCACTCAAGTGATGAAGGTGGGTGGAGCTTCCCCTTTTATACCTGAAGGTCCAGGTTAGGAGCGTCTCCCACAAGTTCACCACCTAGTGGTCATTGTTCAGTGTACAACTGGGCAGTTTATACATGCGTTACAATGCTGGTTGAATACATGACAAGCTGTAGCAGGACTTCTGCCTGCTTACTAATTGGTAAATATGCTCGAAGTCCTCAAGACTGAGTACTGAGCAAAAACTGATGTGACCTTAGTCTCTTTAATACAACTCCAGAGTGCCCAAGCAGCATGGCAGACAACCTTGTACACCATTGCACGAGGTGTGGTGACCATTGGGCCTCCAACAGTTGCGCCCTCTAGTGGCAAGTCTTAGTTACAATGTTTACATATGTAACACTAACTGTGTTTAATGCACAAGGACCCCCAGGTCCCTCTGTACCGCAGCAATATTTCTCCATTTAAAAAAAAAAATCATAATTTTGCTTTTCTATGATTTCTGCCAAAGTGGATAACCTCTCACCACCATCTGCCAAATTCTTGCCCACTCACTTAGCCTGTCGATAGCCCTCTGCAGATTTTTTTTTTTTTGCCTGTCTTCAGTATCAGGCCAACACAGAGCTAGGGGTGGTGGGGAGGCCCTTCCTTACCTGGTATTTGTTGACCACCGTAGGTTATGATGACATCGTAGGTGCCGGGCTCATAGGGGATGTACTCGACGGAACAGCTGCCATCTTTGTTGTCCTTGCAAGTGATCTTGGCTTCAGATGGCCCTTCCACAGCTAGGCCGAGCCCTCCTGTCCCAGCATTCCTTTTGATTGAGGATAGAGAGAGAAAAAAAATTATTGAGGGAACGTCACAAGCATTGCAGCCAATCGCTGGAGAAATACCACCAACGATGTCTCCGCAAGAGCCTGCAAATACCCTGGGAGGACAGACGCACCAACGTTAGCGTCCTCGACCAGGCCAACATCGAAGCACTGACCACACTCGACCAGCTCCGCTGGGCAGGGCCACATGTGTCTGGCATGCCCCGACACGAGACTCCCAAAGCAAGTGCTCTACTCTGAACTCCTTCACGGCACGTGAGCCCCAGGTGGGCAGAGGAAACGTTACAAGGGACCACCCTCCTTGATAAAGTGCAACATCCCCACCGACACCTGGGAGCCCCCCGGCCAAAGACCAGTCCGCCCTAAGTGGAGGGAGTGCATCCGGGAGGGGCGCTGAGCACCTCGAGTCTCGTCGCCGAGAGCGTGCAGAAACCAAGCGCAGGCAGCGGAAGGAGCGTGCGGCAAACCTGTCCCCACCCTCCCCTCAACGAAGGTCTAGCCCACCCGTGACAAGGACTGTGGCTCTCGTATTGGACTGCTCAGCCACCTATGGACTGAGTGGAAGCAAGTCTTCCTCGATCGAGGACTGCCGACGATGGTTCTCTCTGGTTCCCACATAGTTTTACCACCCCCACAACAATTTGGGTTTTGTACAGCACCCTCAACGCAGTAAGAAATATCGCAAAACACATCATAGGCTGCCCCAGTTTGCAAACGGGTCACCACTTTACCGCAGCAAATACGCAGTCTCCAGAGAATATAGCCGCCACACCGAAGACGTGCCAACTAGAACCACCTACCAACTGGTCCAAATCCAGACCATTTTGGACTGTCGCTGAAGCCCTTCAGCAATCTCCCCTCAGCCCTCGATGACAGACTAGGAAATATCGGGAAGAATCACCACACAAGGAGCAAGGAGGTTATGCTCGAACTGCATAAAACGCTGGTTAGGCCACAGCTGGAGTACTGCGTGCAGTTCTGGTCACCACATTACAGGTACAATGTGATTGCACTGGAGAGGGTACAGAGGAGATTTACCAGGATGTTGCACTGGAGAGGGTACAGAGGAGATTTACCAGGCTGTTGCACTGGAGAGGGTACAGAGGAGATTTACCAGGATGTTGTCAGGACTGGAGAATTATAACTATGAGGAAAGATTGGGTAGGCTGGGGTTGTTTTCTTTGGAACAGAGGAGGCTGAGGGGAGACCTGATTCTATCAACTCTGGATCAGTTCTGATGGACTGGAGGGTAGCTAATGTAACACCACTTTCTAAAAAGGAGGCAGAGAAAATGGGTAATTATAGGCCAGTTAGCCTGACATTAGTGGGGAAAATGTTGGAACCAATTATTAAAGATGAAATAACAGCGCATTTGGAAAGTCAGCATGGATTTATGAAAGGGAAATCATACCTGACAAATCTTCTAGAATTTTGAGAATGTAACTAATAGAGTGGACAAGGGAGAACCAGTGGATGTGTATTTAGACTTTCAAAAGGCTTTTGACAAGGTCCCACACAAGAGATTGGTGTGCAAAATTAAAGCACATGGTATTGGGGGTAATGTACTGACGTGGATAGAGAACTGGTTGGCAGACAGGAAGCAGAGAGTCAGGATAAACGGGTCCTTTTCAGAATGGCAGGCAGTGACTAGTGGGGTGCCGCAGGGCTCAGTGCTGGGACCCCAGTTATTTACAATATATATCAATGATTTAGATGAAGGAATTGAGTGTAATATCTCCAAGTTTGCAGATGACACTAAGCTGGATGGCAGTGTGAGCTGTGAGGAGGACACCAAGAGGCTGCAGGGTGACTTGGACAGGTTAGGTGAGTGGGCAAATGCATGGCAGATGCAGTATAATGTCGATAAATGTGAGGTTATCCACTTTGGGTCCAAAAGCAGGAAGGCAGATTATTGTCTGAATGGCGACAGATTAGGAAAAGGGGAGGTGCAACGAGACCTGGGTGTCATGGTACATCAGTCATTGAAAGTTGGCATGCAGGTACAGCAGGCAGCAAATGGTATGTTGGTCTTCATAGCTAGGGGATTGGAGTGTAGGAGCAGGGAGGTCTTACTGCAGTTGTACAGGGCCTTGGTGAGGCCTCACCTGGAATATTGTGTTCAGTTTTGGTCTCCTAATCTGAGGAAGGATGTTCTTGCTATTGAGTGCAGCGAAGGTTCACCAGACTGATTCCCGGGATGGCAGGACTGACATGAGGAGAGACTGGATCGCCTGGGCCTGTATTCACTGGAGTTTAGAAGGATGAGGGGGGATCTCATAGAAACATAAAATTCTGACGGGATTGGACAGGTTAGATGCAGGAAGAATGTTCCTGATGTTGGGGAGGTCCAGAACCAGGGGTCACAGTCTAAGGATAAGGGGTAAGCCATTTAGGACCGAGATGGAGAAATTTCACTCAGTGGTGAATCTGTGGAATTCTCTACCATAGAAAGTTGTTGAGGCCAGTTCATTTGATATATTCAAAAGAAAGTTAGATATGGCCCTTACGGTTAAAGGGATCAGGGGGTATGGAGAGAAAGCAGGAATGGGGTACTGAAGTTGCATGATCAGCCATGATCTTCTAGAATGGCAGTGCAGGCTCAAATGGCCTACTCCTGCACCTATTTTCTATGTTTCTATGATTGAGGTGTATAAAACAATGACGGGCCTGGATAGAGTAGATGGGATGGACCCGTTTCCCTTAGAGTGGATAACAACTAGGGGGAATAGATTTTAAGTAGATGGTGTGGAGATAGCAGATTAGCCATGATCTTATAGGCTTGAGGGGCCGAATACTGCTCCTATTTTCTATGGAGGGGGGAAATTCTTTCACAGAGGGTGGCGGGGGTTGAGAACTCTGCCTGAAAGGATGGTAGAGGCAGAAACTCACCACATCTGGAGGTGTGCTCGAAGTGCCGTAACCAGGATCAGTGCTGGGACCCTAACTATTTACAATCTATGTTAACAACTTGAAAGAAGGGACAGAGTGTAATGTAGCCAAGTTTGCTGATGAGACATAGAAATATAGAATATAGGTGCAGGAGTAGGCCATTCGAGCCTGCACCACCATTCAATAAGATCATGGTTGATCATTCACCTTTCCTGCTTTCTCTCCATACCTCTTGAGCCGTAAGGGCCATGACTAACTCCCTCTTGAATATATCCAATGAACTGGCCTCAACAACACTCTGCAGTAAGGAATTCCACAGGTTCACAACTCATGGGAGAAACTTCTTCACTCACTTGGTCCTAAATGGTTGATTCCAGGGATGAGGGGGTTGACTTATGAGGAAAGGTTGAGGAGGTTGGGCCTCTACTCATTGGAATTCAGAAGAATGAGGGGTGACCTTATCAAAATGTATAAGATTGAAGGGGCTCAACAAGGTGGATGCAGAGAGGATGTTTCCACTGATGGGGGAGGCTAGAACTAGGGGGCATGGTCTCAGAATAAGGGGCCGCCCATTTAAAACAGATGAGGAGGAATTTCTTCTGAGGGATGTAAATCTGTGGAATTCACTGCCTCAGCTGTGGAAGCCGGGACATTATCGGTCTTAAATTTAAGACAGTTTCTTAACCGATAAGGGGATAAGGGGATCGGGCAGGGAAGTGGAGCCGAGCCCATGATCGGATCAGCCACGATCGTATTAAATGGCGGAGCAGGCTCAAGGGGCCCAATGGCCTGCTCCCTGGAAGATTTAGCCTGGATGTCCGACATAGACATTGGTTTTGCTACGACCACACAAGACGGGAGCATTATCAGAATTTGTCAGCAAGCCACAGGCAGAGATGTTGGGACAGGGTTTGAAGGAGGGCCGCCTACCTGGTTTCCACGGTGAACTTGTTGGGCTTGTTGGTGATACCGCCATCCAGGCCTGGCCCATAGGCACGAACCCTGCTCGAGTCACAGCCCTCTGTGACTGGCACCCTGAAGGGGCTATTGGGGACGGGAGAGTCATCATAGGCAACCTCAATAGAATGCACGCCTGGTGGAACAGGAGGAACATGAAAAGGTTAGACAAAATTTGGACACGCAGGAAAATACAGCCATAAAACCCGCCAACCAAGCTCAGGTTCATTTCTACAGGGACAGAATCGAAAAGCAGAGACATTATGTTAAACTCATATTGAACTTTGGTTAGACCGCATTTGGAGCGCTGTGCAGAGTTCTGGTCTCCATACAAAACCATAAACAGGAGGCGCCATTCGGCCCCTCGAGCCTGCTCCGCCATTCAAAAGATCATGGCTAATCCGATCATGGACTCAGCTCCACTTCCCTGCCCGATCCCCGTAACCCCTTATTTAAGAAACTGTCTATTGCTGTTTTAAATTTATTCAATGTCCCAGCTCTCAAGCAGCAAATTCCACAGATTTACAACCCTCAAGAAATTTTTCCTCATCTGTTTACCTGGGTTAGACCACACTGGGAGCACCGTGCACAGTTCTGGTCTCCATATACCTGGGTTAGGCCACACTGGGAGCACTCTGCACAGTTCTGGTCTCCATATACCTGGGTTAGGCCACACTGGGAGCACCGTGCACAGTTCTGGTCTCCATAGACCTGGGTTAGGCCACACTGGGAGCACCGTGCACAGTTCTGGTCTCCATAGACCTTGGTTAGACCACACTGGGAGCACCGTGCACAGTTCTGGTCTCCATATACCTTGGTTAGACCACACTGGGAGCACCGTGCACAGTTCTGATCTCCATATTATAAAAAAAAAGGATATAGAAACACGAGAGAAGATGCAAAAAAGATTTACAAGGAGGATACTCGAACTGATGTTATACCCATCAGGAAAGATTGAACAGATGTAGGCTCTGCTCTAGAAAAAAAAAGATTGAGGGGTGGCCTGATAGAGGTCTTTATAATAAAGAGTCTCGATAGGGTAGACGTAGAAAGGATGTTCCCACTTGTGGAAGAGACCAGAACTAGGGGGCCATCAATACAAGACGGTCACTGATCAATCCAATGGGGAATTCAGGAGAAACTTCTTTACCCAGAGAGTGGTGAGAATGTGGAACTCGCTGCCACAGGGAGTGGTCGAGGTGAATAGTATCAATGCATTTAAGGGAGGGGGAGAGAGGGGACTGGTGTGGAGCACAAACACCAGCACGGAGTGGAGGGCCCGAATCTGTGCCGTAGACTCGAGGGAAGACTCAATTTCCTCTCCCAAGAATGGGAGGCGGCCAATTGCAGCCTCGACACCAGGCTGTCTGGTCGACATGTTTTATATAAAAAAAACGCAACAGGATATATTGCACCGTTGCCGAGAGAGAGAAAATGTTGGAACATGCTTAGCAACACAAGGGACTACAATCAGGAGGTTCCCTGCAATTGGTTTGCTCATCGAAGGCCGTTTGCATCACGGGATAGACGGCACAGAATCAGGCCATTCCAGCCAACTAGTCAATGCTTCACTTGAGCCTCCTCCAGTCTTTCCTCATTACCCTCTACATCCTTCTCACTCATCTGCTGGTCTGTCATAGGCTTTCCCTCGAAACGAGGATGACTTGCATCCACACCAAAAAAGAGACAAGTTCACAGGTGTTTCAATGAAGGACCTAATACTCCGGATCCCGAACTACATCCCGAAGGGTGGGAGATGCCTGTGGGTGGATTTTTTTTTTTTAAACGTGGGGTGACCGTTGCACACCAGCCACCACACGGGGCTTGACAGAGCGAGGTCTGGGTCCAGGGGCAAGGGTTAGCCAGGACGACTGGAGATCAGCTCTGCTGCACGGACTTAGTGCACTCACATATCGTACAGTGTGGGCTGGGCCCAGTGCTGCCCCTGGGCCCCTGAACTCACGCCTCTCCTGGACCCCGGTCATGTCCCTCCACAATCTCTCGCCGCTCCTTCACCCCCGACCTCGCCGCTCCTGCCCACGCTCCAATCACCAACCTGGACCTTGAGGACGTCACTCTCCTACACCAGCTCGCGTTGTACCCGGTCGTGGCAAGCCTCCATGCCGCTCCCTGGGCCACTCCTTTCATGGCGCGAGGTGCGTTCATCGATCTGAGTAACTAGCGTCATCATCAAACACTCTCTGGTCCGGCACAACTCAGGATTAGATAGAGTAAAGCTCCCTCGACATTGTCCTCTCAAACACGCCCAGGGCAGGAGTCCCGCCCCTCAGGCTGCCCGATTGGTTGGAGGATCCACTGCCACCCAAGTCCTCCAAGCTCCACCCACTCTCCCTATTGGTCAGAGCTCACGTCAATCACCTTGTCTGCTCACATCTACTTGTCCAGCCTCCCCTTAAATACCATTCACCTCAACCGCTCTCTGGGTAAAGAAGTTTCTCCTGAATTGGGTTTATTAGTGACCATCTTATAATTGATGGCCCCCTAGTTCTGGTCTCCACAAGTGGGGAACATCTCCGTATCCACTCGATCAAAATCTATTTTAAAGACCTTTTAGGTCACCCCTCAGCACTCTTTTTTCCAGAGAAGAGACCCCCAGCCCGTCTATCCTTTCCCGATATATATATATATATATATATACCCAGAGCGAGAGGACGTGGATTTATATGGCGCCTTTCACAACCACCAGATGTCCCAAAGCGCTTCACAGCCAATGAAGTACTTTTGGAGTGCGCTCACTGTTGTATTGTGGGAACCGCAGCAGCCAATTTGCGCACAGCAAGCTCCCACACACAGCAATGTGATAATGACCCAGATAATCCGTTAGCGATGTTGATTGAGGGATAAATATTGGCCCCAGGACACTGGGGAGAACTCCCCTGTTCTTCGAAAGTGGCCATGGAATCTTTTCCATCCAGCCGAGGGCAGACGGGGCCTCGGTTTAACATCTCATCCGAAAGACAGCCCCTCCGACAGCGCGGCACTCCCTCAGCACCGCCCCTCCGACAGACTCGAACCCAGAACTTCGGACGCAAACGAGTGCGCACTACCCGCTGAGCCACGGCAGACATGGTCAGAGCGGGGAAGCGGCTGGACCGAGGGCTCTCCAGCTCTGCCAATAGGTTGGAGGACCGTGCGGTGGAGCAGGCTGGGTCAAGGACCATGGAAGGAGGTCCCCAAGATGCAAAGACAACAAGACCACCACAAACCCCCCCCCCCCCCCCCGGCCAACTCATGCTTACCTTCCTCGAAGGGAGTATACTCGACCTTGTAGGTCCCGTCACCCTTGTCCTTGATCACGGCATCGGTGAGGACGCCCGATGGGTTGGTGATCCGGGTCTTGATGTGGTTGCCACCGGCATTGGTCAGCTGACGGGCGTCCACATTGAACTCAGTCGTCGCTTCACGGAAGACTCCTGCGGAGGCGGAGAGAAGGGGGGAAAAAAAAAAAAAAAAAAAAGTTATTCTGCTCATCCACAAATTTTCCCAAAGGCCCAGAGTCTCAGCACGAGGAATCTTGGCTTTCCAATGAAGATACACTCTCCATCCCCATTTCTCTCCCCACACATTTCCCCTCCCAGTATTTATCCAATTCCCCAGTTTGAAAGTCACGATTGAATCTGCTCCCACCGAGCTTTCAGGCAGCGCGTTCCCAAACACAACAACTCGCTGCGTAAACACATTCTCCCCATCTGGTTCCATTGCCGATTATCGTCAATCTGTGTCCCTCTGGTTACCCACCCTCCTGCCCCCAGGGAACAGGTCCGCCCAATCCACTCGATCAAAAACCCTTAAAATAGATCTCCCCTCAACCTTCTCTGCTCCAAGGAGAACAACCCCAGCTTCTCCAGTCTCTCACATCCCTCATCCCAGGGACCATCCTGGCCCATCTCCCTCTTTACAAGAAAGAGAATCAGGAGTCGCCCATCTGGCCCCTTGAGCCTGCTCCGCCATTCAATATCAGACTCACTTCCGCCTGCTCCCCATAACCCTTTATTACCTGATCACTCAAAAATCAGTCTAGAAACACAGAAAATAGTAGGCCCTTCGAGCCTGCACCACCATTCAATATGATCATGGCTGATCATTCACTTCAGTACCACTTTCCTGCTTTCTCTCCATACCCCTTGATCCCTTTAGCCATAAGGGCCACATCTAACTCCCTCTTGAATATATCTAACGAAATGGCCTCAACAACTCTGTGGTAGAGAATTCCACAGGTTAACAACTCAGTGAAGTTTCTCCTCATCTCCGTCCTAAATGGCTTGCCCCTTATCCTTAGACTGTGACCCCTGGTTCTGGACTTCCCCATCAGGAACATTCTACCTGCATCTAACCTGTCCAATCCCATCAGAATTTTATATGTTTCTATGGGATCCCCTCTCATTCTTCTAAATTCCAGTGAATATAAGCCTAGTCGATCCAGTCTTTCTTCATATGTCAGTCCTGCCATCCCAGGAATCAGTCTGGTGAACCTTCGCTGCACTCCCTCAATAGCAAGAATGTCCTTCCTCAGATTAGGAGACCAAAACTGTACACAATATTCCAGGTGAGGCCTCACCAAGGCCCTGTACAACTGCAGTAAGACCTCCCTGCTCCTATACTCAAATCCCCTAGCATTGAAGGCTAACATACCATTTGCCTTCTTCACCACCTGCTGTACCTACATGCCAACTTTCAATGACTGATGTACCATGACACCCAGGTCTCATTGCACCTCCCCTTTTTCTAATCTGCCGCCATTCAGATAATATTCTGCCTTTGTGTTTTTGCCACCAAAGTGGATAACCTCACATTTATCCACATTATACCGCACCCGCCATGTATTTTGCCCACTCACCTAACCTGTCCAAGTCACCCTGCAGCCTCTTGGCGTCCTCCTCACAGCTCGCACCGCCACCCAGCTTAGTGTCATCGGCAAACTCTCGTCGCCCAAAAGCCCCCCACCCCATACTGTTAAGTCCAACAAATGGCGGGGCTCTTTTTTTTAAAAAACTCACCACGACCTTCAACCCCGGGGCCGTAAACCTTGACCCCGGAGGTGTTGACAGCAGGCTCCACCTGGAGCTTGGCAGGGAAGTTGGGCACAGGCTGCCCGCCGTACTTGATGGTGATGGTGTACATGCCCGGGTAGAGGGGGATGTAGGTGATTGTGTAGGTGCCGTCGCCGTTATCCTGGATGTGGACCTCCGCGGGGGTGCCGGAGTCAGAGATGATCTCGATGGTCAGCTCGGCCGCTCCCGCATTAGCGCAGTCCACCACGAAATTGCCCGACTCGCCCACCCTGCCCCGCTCCAAGCCCGGGCCGGAGGCCTTGACCTTGGACGGGTCGAAGGAGCCGGCGATGCCGGCCTTGAAGGGGGAGCCGGGGATGTGGGACTCGGCGAAGAGGATGTTGATGAGGTAGTCGCCCGCCTCGGTGGGCAGGTAGGACACCGAGCAAGTGCCGTCGCCGTTGTCCAGGCACTCGATCTTGGCTTCGCACGGACCCTCGACGGTCAAGCCAAGTCCGCCCATGCCAGCGCCTTTGGTGTCGATGGTGAAGGGGGCTGGAGCACCTACTACCCCTCCTCGCAGACCGGGGCCATAGGCCTTGACCTGAGGAAGAGAAAAGACAAGACACCAGAGTCAAAACGCGACCCAGGTACAAAAGGCCCCTTTCAAGCTTCACAGCACCCACAAATCCTCCTCAAAAATGTAATTTGCACAGGGCTAGATCAAGGGGTGGTTCTTTTTCCCCCCCCACCCCAGAGATTGGTCGAACTCTGGAACAAGCTGCCACTTCAGAAGAAATGGGAGCAGGAGTCGGCCATTCGGCCCCTCGAGCCTGCTCCGCAGTTCAGTGAGATCATGGCTGATCTGATCCTGGGCTCAACGCCACTTCTCTGCCCGCTGTCTCAGTACCGCCCCTCCGACAGCGCGGCGCTCCCTCAACACCGCCCCTCCGACAGCGCGGCGCTCCCTCAACACCGCCCCTCCGACAGCGCGGCGCTCCCTCAACATTACACTGGGGAGTGCCGTGCCAGGCCTGGATTATGGGCCTCGAAACCACCACCACCACCTCCTAAAGCAGAAGACCGCGCTGCCCCACCGAGCTGGGGCTGGCACGGCGCCAACCTACCTTGGAAGGGTTGGAGGGAGTGATCCCCTCGACGGGGAAGGGGCTGCCGGGCACAGGGATCCCATCGTAGGTCACGTCCACCTGGTACGGGCCCTCGTCGCGAGGGATAAACTTGACGATACTGTTGTCGGCACTCAGCCCGGGCTCCACTTTGCAGGGCACAGACTTGTTGGCGGGCCCGGTGATCTTGGCGCCAACCTTGCCCTGGCCTCCTGCACCCTTGGACTTCACGGTGAACTCCTGGTCCGTGCCAACCTCGACCTCTGCAGACAAGACAAGATCAGTTGGTGATTCACCCTCCTCTCTCCCTCCCTCCCTCTTTTCTCTCCCCTCCCCCCCAACATTTGAGCTGATGGGAACCCCATCTTCACTCAGTCTTACGGAACAGGAGGAGACCCATTCAGCCCCTCAAGCCTGTTACATTAGGAACAGGAGGAGGCCCAATGTAACAGGCTTGAGGGGCTGAATGGGCCTCCTCCTGTTCCTAATGTAACAGGCTTGAGGGGCTGAATGGGCCTCCTCCTGTTCCTATTCAGCCCTCGAGCCTGTTACATTAGGAACAGGAGGCGGCTCATTTCTGGATCACAACAACTCTCTGCGTAGAAGAGAAATTCTCTCCTCCTCCCCAGTTTTTTGGCCAATGATCTTAATTTCCTCAGGATTGCCGATTGCGTCCACTTTGAAAGTTGCGAATTACAGAAGAATTTTGTCGAAGGGGTGGGTGTTCCAGCTCAGCAGATGGGACAGGTTGATGACGGAGAAATTCCAGCCACACCGGACAAGAACTACACAGAGCGCCACGGTAGTTACGAGGTCAGGGGGGACGAGAAACAGACCTTCACACCAGGAGGGAGGCCTAACCAGATACTGAAGGTAGCAAGGAGCAGGTAGGATAAACAATAGTTTATGGAAGGACAGGACAGTTAGAACAGAGATAAGGAAGATGACCTCACGAAGGATGGGAGGGGGTGGCCATTGTCATCGGTACCTCACCCCCAAGACTGGGCACACGAATGGGTAAAAATGATTGACACAAAGTGACATCTTTCACAAGAGACCTTAAACCAAGGCCCTGTCTGCCCTCTCAAGTGGACGTAAAAGATCCCATGGCATTATTTCAAAGAGCTTGGGGGAGGGAAGAGGGAGTTCTCCCCGGTGTCCTGGGGCAAATATTTATCGGGCAACCTACTTTAAAACAGATGGTCTGGGTCATCACATTGCTGTGTGGGAGCTTGCTGTGCACAAATTGGCATTTACCACATAAGTGACCAGACTCCAAAAGTACTTCATTGGCTGTAAAGCGTTTTGGGATGTCTGGCAGTCGTGGTGAAAGGCGCTATATAAATGCAAGTCTTTCTTGGTCAGTTGGAGGCTCAAAAGGCAACTCAGTCAACGGGACAGTGCCACAGGAACATCACACTCACTGTCATCGAGTCCGTTGATCTTAATCTTGCTCATGTCCAAGGTTGGAGCGACGCCCACATTAAAGGGGCTCTTGGGAATATGATCTCCTCCATAAGTCACCCCAATGCCCAGGGCACCCTGCATTGGAAGAGAAAACACACCAGAAATCATCCAGATGGAGGGACACATCATAATAGGAGCAGGAGTCGGCCCCTCGAGCCTGCTCCGACATTTAATACGATCATGGTCGATCAGATCATGGACTCAGCTCCACTGCCCTGCCCGCCCCCTTATCCCCTTATCGGTTAAGAAATTGTATTTCTGTCTTAAATTTATTCAATGTCCCGGCTTCCACAGCTCTGAGGCAGTGAATTCCACAGATCCACAACCCTCAGAAGAAATTCCTCCTCATCTCAGTTTTAAATGGGCGGACCCTTATTCTAAGATCATGCCCCCTAGTTCTAGTCTCCCCCATCAGTGGAAACATCCTCTCTGCATCCACCTTGTCGAGACCCCTCATAATCTGATACGTTTCGATAAGATCACCTCTCATTCTTCTGAATTCCAATGAGTAGAGGCCCAACCTATCCTCATAAGTCAACCCCCTCATCTCTGGAATCAACCAAGTGAACCTTCTCTGAACTGCCTCCAAAGCAAGTATATCCTTTCGTAAATATGGAAAGCAAAACTGCATGCAGTACTCCAGGTGTGGCCTCAATACCCTGTATAACTGTAGCAAGACTTCCCTGCTTTTGTACTCCATCCCCCCTGCAATAAAAGGCCAAGATTCCATTGGCCTTCCTGATCACTTGCTGTACCTGCATACTATCGTTTTGTGTTTCATGCACAAGGACCCCCAGGTCCCACCCGTACCTTGGACACCAGAACCCAGATACTGTGGTTTGCAGAAATGGATCAAAATCACTCAGCAACTGGTCCTGTGCGAACAGCCATAGCTCAGGAACCCCCTAGGAAGCAATGGGGGAGGGGGGGGGGGGAGGCCATTCGGCCCCTCGAACTTGTCCAGTCATCCAATGAGATCATGGCTGATCTGCCCCCACAACACCATCTACCTGGCCTTGGGTCCCCAACACAACCAAAAAATTATTCCCGCTGGTTGGGGAGTTTAAGACTAGGGGGACATAACCTTAAAAATTAGAACCAGACCTCTGAATTGTGAAATTAGGAAATACTTCTACACAGGGATGGTAGAAGTTTGGAACTCTTCCGCAAACTGTAATTGATGCTCGATCAATTGTTAATGTTAAATTGGAGATTGATAGATGCATTCACCAAGGGTATTAAGGGATACAGAGCAAAGGCAGGTGGATGGAGTTAGGTCGCAGATCAGCCATGATCTTATTGAATGGCAGAACAGGCTCAAGGGGCTGAATGGGCCTCCTCCTGTCCCGGTGTTAAACGTAACACGTTGGAGAAACTCCATTTGGTATGAGACATAGGCCAATGATTGAGAGATGCAAAAGGGAATTGTTGGTCAACAACTGTGCATGCAGGCTTTGGGCCAATTAAACGGCATAGTGGGTGGTGGTGTGGGGGGGTTGTGCACGAGGCTGACATGCATTATTAAGTGTATAAAAAAAATTGCTTGGAACTTTGCATCATCAGAGAAGCTTGACGACAGACAGAGAGCAGGCATTCTCCCCACTGGTGCAATTAAAGATGGCTTGAATCTTCAAACCTAGACCTGGTGTGTTTATTTTAAATACTCCACTACATACTAATATATTACTCCCAACCCCGTGAGCTTTTCTCTTGTGCAGTAATCCTTTTATGTGGCACCTTATCGAAATCCAAATATACCACATCTACTGGTTCCCCCTTATCCATCCTGCTCCAGTGCCCCTAGACATTACCGGGTACTGTGTAAACGAGTGTGGTCATACCTGCTGGATGGGGACGTACTTGACCGTGTACGTGTCATCATGGTTGTCCACGACCTCAAGATCGCGCACCACCTCTGCTTTGGTGGGCCCAGTGAACAGGGCATTTGGTTTGGCCTTACCGGCCCCTTTGGTGTGGATAGTGAAGTGAGTGGGTTTTCCCATTTCTACTCCTGGGGGGGATTGAGAGAAAAAAAAAAAAGTTAGCAGCACACAGGGATTTGCTGGATCCTAAACAAGGCAAGGTACGGTGGGGTACTACAGCAAAGTTATGTTACCAATAATCCAGAGGCCTGGACTACTGATCCCAGAGACACAAGTTCAAATCCCATCACAGTAGCTGGGGGGAAAATTTAAATTCAGTTAATAAAATCTGGAATTTGAAAAGAACAGATCAGAAATAGGAGCAGTCGTTGGCCAATAGGCCCCTGAGCCTGCACCGCCATTCAATAAGATCAATGACTCAGCTCCACTTCCCCGCCCGCTCCCATAACTCTCAACTCCCTGATCGCTCAAAAATCTGTATCTCCACCTTAAATATACTCAATGACCCAACATCCACAGCTCTCTGGAGCAGAGAATTCCACAGATTCACCAGAAGAAATTCCTCCTCATCTCAGTCTTAAATGGGCGGCCCCTTGTTCTGAGACTCTGTGCCCCCTAGTTCTAGATTCCCCCCACGAGGGGGAAACATCCTCTCTGCAGGACTGATATATGAAGAAAGACTGGATCGACTTGGCTTATATTCACTGGAGTTTAGATGAATGAGGAGGGATCTCAAACATAAAATTCTGTTGGGACTGGACAGGTTAGATGCAGGAAAATGTTCCTGATGTTGGGGGGGGGGGGGGGGGGGGGGGAAGTCCAGAACCAGGGGTCACAGTCTAAGGGTAAGGGGTAAGCCATTTAGGACCGAGATGAGGAGAAACTTCTTCACTCAGAATTGCGAACCTGTGGAATCCTCTACCACAAAGTTGTTGAGGCCAGTTCGTTAAGATATATTCAAAAAAGGGAGTTAGATGTGGCCCTTACAGCTAAAGGGATCAAGGGGTATGGAGAGAAAGCAGGAATGGGGTACTGAGGTGAATATCATGGCTGATCATTGAATGGTGGTGTAGGCTCGAAGGCCAAATGACCTACTCCTGCACCTATTTTCTATGTTTCCCTGTTGAGCCCCCTCAGAATCTTATACCTTTCAATAAGATCACCTCTCCGCCTTCAAAACTCTAAAGAGTACAGGCCCAACTTTTCTTCATAAGTCAACCTCTTCATTTCTGGAAACCAACTGAGTGAACCTTCTCTGAACTGCCTCCAAGGCAAGTATATCCCTCAAATTCGGAGGCCAAAACTGTACGTAGTACTCCAGGTGTTAATGTTAATGGGCAAATGAGCCTGCAGACACTAGTTCAAATTCCACCACGGCAGTTTGGGGGGTGCGAACTTAAATTCAGTTCGTTAATTAAATCTGGAATTGAAAGTGTCAGTGATGGCAAAACTACAGAATGGTCAGAAAAGTCTAACTGGTTTGCTAATGTCCTCCAAGGAAGGAAATCGGCCGGCCTTACCCAGCCTGGCTGATGGGAGTTCAGACCTACAGCAATGTGTGATTGTCGTCTAACTGGCAATTAAGAGTCAAAGTCAGCACTGTGGGAGCACCTTCACCACACGGACTGCAGCGGTTCAAGAAGGTGGCTCACCCCCACCTTCTCATGGGGCAATTAGTGCTCGCCTTGCCAGCAATGCCCACATAGAAACATAGATGCAGGAGTAGGCCATTCGGCCCTTCGAGCCTGCACCGCCATTCAATGAGTTAATGTTGCATGTTCAGCCTTCAGTACCCCATTCCTGCTTTCTCACCATACCCCTTGATCCCCCAGTAGTAAGGACTTCATCTAACTCCTTTTTGAATATATTTAGTGAATTGGCCTCAACAACTTTGTGGTAGAGAATTCCACAGGTTCACCACTCTCTGGGTGAAGATGTTCCTCCTCATCTCGGTCCTAAATGGCTTACCCCTTATCCTGAGACTGTGACCCCTGGTTCTGGACTTCCCCAACATCAGGAACATTCTTCCTGCATCTAACCTGTCTAAACCCGTCAGAATTTTAAACGTTTCTATGAGGTCCCCTCTCATTCTTCTGAACTCCAGTGAATACAAGCCCAGTTGATTCAGTCTTTGATAGGTCAGTCCCGTCATCCCAGGAATCAGTCTGGTGAACCTTCGCTGCACTCCCTCAATAGCAAGAATGTCCTTCAAGTTAGGAGACCAAAACTGAACACAATACTCTAGGTGTGGCCTCAGCAAGGCCTTGTACAACTGTAGCAACACCTCCCTGCCCCTGTACTCAAATCCCCCTCGCTATGAAGGCCAACATGCCATTGGCTTTCTTAGCTGCCCGCTGTACCTGCATGCCAACCTTCAATGACTGATGCAACAAGACCTGGGTGTCATGGTACACCTCCCCTTTTCCTAATCAGTCACCATTCAGATTATAGTCTGTCTCTGTTTTTACCACCAAAGTGGATAACCTCACACTTATCCACATTGTACTGCATCTGCCATGCATTTGCCCACTCGCCTAACCTATCCCAGGAACGAACACAGACCATCACCAAACCTTCACAGATGAAACCCGTCACAGGCCCCGTCGAGTCCATGGAGGCGCTCGGGCCCAGACACCGACATTTGCAACCCAGCCTCACCTGAAGGGGCATTTGGAGCATGGTGGGGTGCGCGTTGGGGCAGCAGCGAAGGGCGAACTGGAGAACAACCCATTTGCAACTCGCCAAGGCTTCTTCGGCAGCACCTCCCAAACACGCAGCCTCCATCACATCAGCGGCGGTCCCTCGAACCAAGAGGTCCTGCTTCCACACGGGTCCACAGATGTTTCAATGAAGGACCCGATTATTCCAGTCCTGAACTCGGATTGAAGAGCTCGGAAGATGCCTGTGCGTGGATTTTTTTTTTTTTTTTTTTTTTTTTTTTTTTTTTTTTAACGTGGGGTGACCGTTGCACACCAGCCACCACACTGGCTCGACAGAGCTAGGTCTTGGTCCACTGGCAAGGGTTAACCAAGACGACTGGAGACCAGCTCTGCTGCATGGACCTAGTGCACGCACATATCGCAGTTTGGGCTGGGCCCGTGCTGCCTCTGGGCATGTTCTTATGTTCTTATGGGCCCCGAACTCGTGCCTCTCCTGGGCCCCAATCACGTCCCTCTACATTCAACCACAAGAACATTTGCCGATCCTCCGCCACAAACATCCGCCTAGAAGGACAAGGGCAGCTGCTGCGTGGGACCACCTCTGCGTTCCCTCAAAGCCACACACACACCTTTCTCAACTTGGAAATATATCGGCCGTTCCTTCATCGTCGCTGGGTCACAATCCTGGAACTCCCTCCCCAACAGCACTGTGGGAGCACCTTCACCACACGGACTGCAGCGGTTCAAGAAGGAGGCTCACCCCCACCTTCTCAATGGCATGGGCGTTGAACAGCAGGCTTTGCCCACATCAAAAGAATGAACATCAAACACGGTTCTCCATCCTGCCCCAAGTGCCCAAACGCCAAGCGCAAAACCCAACGAACGTTCCAACACACCGAACTCAAACCCCGGCAAAAGTCAAGTGGAGCCATGCTCACCAGTCCGACTTAGTCCAGGACCATCAACCTTCACCTTGCTGGCATCATGGGACGGATCCACCTTCACCCGCAAGGGGCTCATCGGAATAGCCTGGGAGACAAGACCCAGGAAAAGGTTACAGGCCAGACAGCGGATCTAGAAGGTTCAACCTTAGCCTCGATTATCCCTCCGCTCATCTCCATCTCATCCAAAACTCTGCTGGCCCCAGTGTCGTAACTCGCACAGAGTCTCGTTCACCCATCACCAACCCCCCCCCCCCCCCCCTCCTTCGCGCACTCGCTGATCTACACTGGCTCCCGGTAAGGCATCGCCTAGCTTGAAAAAAACACAAAACCCGCCACAGCCTCCCCACACCAGAGATCTCCGTGTTCACTCCCCCTCCCCCCCCCCCTCCCCCCTCCCGATTTCCATCGCTCCGCCATTAACGGCTGTGCCTTCAGCTGCCTGGGCCCCAAGCTCTGGAACTCCCTCCCCAAACCTCGCTCCCCTCCTTTAAGATGCTCCTTAAAACCGACCTTTGACCCAGCTTTGGGTTACCTGTCCCAATATTTTCTTATCTGACCAGTCAGATTTTTTTACAAACTACATAAGAATTAGGAGTCAGCCATGGGCTCAGCTCCACATAACCCTCGACTCCCTTATCATTCAAAAATCTGTCTCCACCTTAAATATATTCAATGACCCAGCCTCCACAGCTTTCCGGGGCAGAGTATTCCACAGATTTACAATCCTCAAAGAGGAATTTCCTCAGTTTTAAATGGGCGACCCCTTATTCGGAGACTATGTCCCCTAGTACTAGATTCCCCCACGAGGGGAAACACCCTTCCTGTCGAGCCCCCTCAGAATCTTATACCTTTCAATGAGATCACCTCGCATTCTTCTAAACTCAAACAAGTCGAGGCCCAACCTTTCACAAGTCAACGCCTTTCAAATCAGGAGTCAACCTTCTTTGAACTGCCTCCAAAGCAAGTGTATCCTTTCGTAAATACGGAGACCAAAACTGCACGCAGTACTCCAGGTGTGGCCTCGCCAATACCCTGTATAACTGGAGCAAGACTCCCCTGCTTTTATACTCCATCCCCCTTTGCAAGAAAGGCCAAGATTCCATTGGCCCTTCCTGATCACTTGCTGTACCAGTGTACTAAGCTTGTGTGTTTCATGTACAAGTACCCCCCCCCCAGGTCAGTCTGCACCGCAGGATTTTGTAACCTTTAATTTTTGGGTGGAAGTTCTAGCACAAGTAAATCACGCCCCCAAACACTCTGCGTACAGACCTGATCAGCAAACAGCACCATGATGGTGTAGTGTCCTTCTCCAGGAGCAGTGTACTTCACAGTAAAAGTGTCATTATCGTTGCGAATTATGTCGAAGTCAATGTCTGCTTCAGCTGGCCCCAGCACTCCTGGGGCACACTTGATGCCGATGCTAACATCACCTGGAAGCAGCAGCAGCAATAAAGTTATATAGTGTACACAGCTCAGAGCTGGCGCTTACTCAGACCACCACCACCCAGTCACCATCTCCGATTCCTTTCCCTCATGTTTGCCCAACTCCCCCCCCTTAAATACATCGATACGATTCACCTCGACCCCTCCCTGTGGCAGCAAGTCCCACAATTCTCACCACTCTCCGGGTGAAGTTTCTCCTGAATTCCCCATTGGATTTTATCATGGTCTACAGGGCTGTAGCGATACCCGCCCTCCTGTATGGCTTAGACACAAGAAATAGGAGCAGGAGTCGGCCATTCGGCCCCTGGAGCCTGCTCCGCCACTTAATACGATCATGGCTGATCTGATCACGGACTCGGCTCAAACTTCCCCGCCCGCTCCCCATAACCCTCGACTCCCTTATCCTTCACAAATATGTATCTCCACCTTAAATTTATTCAATGTCCCAACTTCCACCACTCAAAGGCAGCGAATTCCAACAGATTTACAACCCCCCAGAGAGAAGAAATTTCTCCTCATCCCTTTCGCGTGGACCATGTACAGTAGACACCTCCAATCGCTGGAGACATACCAACGGTGTCTCCGCAAGATCTTGCGAATCCCCTGGGAGGACAGATGCGCCAACATCCCCGGCATTGAAGCACTGACCACACTACCAGCTCCGCTGGGCGGGCCACGTGTCAGGGCATGCAGACAAAGACTCCCAAAGCAAGCGCTCTACTCGGAACTCCTTCATGGCAAACTAGCCCCAGGTGGACAGAGGAAATGTTACAAGGGACACCCTCCTTGATAAAGTGCAACCTCCCCACCGACACCTGGGAGCCCCTGGGCCCAAAGACCAGTCCGCCCTAAGTGGAGGAAGTGCATTCGGGGAGGGCGCTGAGCACCTCGAGTCTCGTCGCCGAGAGCGTGCAGAAAGCAAGCGCAGGCAGCGAAGGAGCGTACGGCAAACCTGTCCCACCCTCCCCTTCCCTCAACCACTGTCTGTCCCACCTGCGACAGGGAATGTGGTTCCCATATTGGACTGTTCAGTCATCCAAGGACTCATTTTAAGAGTGGAAGCAAGTCTTCCTCGATTCTGATGGACTGTCTTATATTGGAGTAGTGTAGAGGTTGTGTGTTACTGGACAAGTAATCTAGATTGGATTTATTCGTGACTGTCTTGGTGTTCTGGTCTTCCCCATCAACCCCCTTCATAATCTTATATAGGATATACAATACAGAGCCCACTTGGCCAGCATTAAGAAGAACATAATTAGGAGCAGGAGTTGGCCATTTGGCTCCTCGAACCTGCTCAGTCATTCACGGCTGATCTGATCCTGGCCTCAACTCCACTTCCCTGCCCGCTGCCCATATCCCTGGGCTCCCCGATCGCTCCCATGTGTTCCACTCGAGCCTCGTCATCCAACTACTGCGCTCGTCCCTTCTCCCGCATGCTTATCCAGCTTCCCCTTCAAATGGACGCCCACGGCGCTCGCCAATCGCGGCCCACAAGCCCTTCTCTTTTCCAGAAGACTGGTCGAGAGCCAACAGGTCATCCGGTTGGACGTCGAGACCGGCCAACACTGCAACTGGGGAGCGGGCAGCTTTGAGACATCCCTGAAGATCTCCACGTTACCTTGTCCAGCCTCGGCACAGTCCACGGTGAAGTAGGTAGGCTCGAACGCTTTCAATCCGGTCTTGGCCACTCCTGGCCCATAGACCTTGACCTTCTGCGGGTGGCTTCCTGCTCCAATGTTCACCTACAGCGGAAGAGCCAAGATAAAATCATTGAGGACTACAGGGTACAATCCTAAATGTAAATAGAGAACTGGTTGGCAGACAGGAAGCAAAGAGTAGGAATAAACTGGTCCTTTTCAGAATGGCAGGCAGTGACTAGTGGGGTACCGCAAGGTTCAGTGCTGGGACCCCAGCTATTTCCAATGTACATTAATGATTTCGACGAAGGAATTGAACATAATATCTCCAAGTTTGCAGATGACACTAAGCTGGGTGGCAGTGTGAGCTGTGAGGAGGATGCTAAGAGGCTGCAGGGTGACTTGGAAAGGTTAGGAGAGTGGGCAAATGCAGTATAATGTAGATAAATGTGAGGTTATCCATGTTGGGGGCAAAAACACGAAGGCAGAATCTTATCTGAATGGCGGCAGACTAGGAAAAGGGGAGGTGCAACGAGACCTGGGTGTCATGATTCATCAGTCACTGAAAGTTGGCATGCATGTACAGCAGGCAGCAAATGGTAAGTTGGCCTTCATAGCTAGGGGATTTGAATATAGAAGCAGGGAGGTCTTAATGCAGCTGTACAGGGCCTTAGTGAGGCCTCACCTGGAATATTGTGTACAGTTTTGGTCTCCTAATCTGAGGAAGGACATTCTTGCTATTGAGGGAGTGCTGCAAAGGTTCACAAGACTGATTCCAGGGATGGCTGGACTGTCATGAGGAGACTGGATCAACTGGGCCTGTATTCACTGGAATTTAGAAGGATGAGCAGGGATCTCATAGAAACATAAGATTTTGACAGGACTGGAAAGGATAGATGCTGGAAGAATGTTCCTGATGTTTGGGAAGTCCAGAACCAGGAGACATAGTCTCAGGATAAGGGCTAGGTCATTTAGGACTGAGATGAGGAGAAACTTCTTCACTCAGAGTTGGTAACCTGTGGAATTCCCTGCCAGAGTTGTTGATGCCAGTTCATTGGATATATTCAAGAGGGAGTTAGATATGGCCCTTATGTTTAAAGGTATTAAGGGGTATGGAGAGAAAGCAGGAAGGGGGTACTGAGGGAATGATCAGCCATGATCTTATTGAATGGCAGTGCAGGCTTGAATGGCCTACTCCTGCACCTATTTTCTATGTTTCTAAAGGGGGTGCATCAGAGAGACTGGGGTGGGGTGGCAGTGGTAGTATGTGTACACAGATCATTGAAGGTGGCAGGGAAGGTTGAGAAAGTGGTTAAAAAAGGTACACCTTTTCCTCAGCTTAATAAAAAAAGTAGAGTTTGGAAAAAGTGTGTAAATGAACTGGTTATTGTGCCAGCTGGGGTATTGTGTCCAATTCTGGGCACTGTACTTTAGGGAGGATGTGAAGGCCTTTGAGGGTGCAGAGGGAGATTGACCAGAATGGTTACTGGGGCTGAGGGACTTCAGTGATGGGGAGAGACTGGAGAAGCCGGGGTTGTTCTCCTCGGAGCAGAGAAGGTCGAGAGGAGATTTGATCGAGGTGTTCACAATCACGAGGGGTCTGGACAGAGACAGAGAAACTGTTCCCATTGGTGGAAGGGTTGAGAACCAGAGGGACACAGATTTAAGACGATTGGAAGAACCAAAGGCAACATGAGGGACAACGTTTTTACGCAGCGAGTGGTTAGGATCTGGAACGCACTGCCCGAGGGGGCCGTGGAGGGAGACTCAACCACAGCTTTCAAGAGAGTTGGATAAATACTTGAAGGAATAAGATTTGCAGGGCTAGAGGGAGTGGGACTAGCAGAGTCTTCAGGGCTTGAGGGGCCGAATGGCCTCCCTCCGTGCTGTAACCGCTCTATGATGTTGATAACTTGTATCTACATAGCGCCTTCAACATAGTGAAACACCCCTCGTGCTTCAGAGCAGTGCTACAGACAGATAAATTGGACACCAGGTCACAAGAAATTAAGGCAGGAGCTTGGTCAAAGAGGTCGCTTTTAAGTAGCGTCTTAAAAAGGAGGAGAGGTAGGGAGGGAGTTCCAGAGCTTGGGGCCCAGGCAGCTGAAGGCACGGCCACCGATGGTGGAGCAATTATAATCAGGGATGCTCAGGAGGGCAGAATTAGAGGAGCGCAGACATCTCGGGGGGTGGGGGGGGGGGGGTTTGTAAGGGGCTTGAGGAGGTTACACAGAGATAGGGAGGGGTTGTGGGGCTGGAGGTGGTTAGAGATATGGAGGGGCGTCAGGACTGGAGGAGGTTACACAGAGATAGGGAGGGGTGTAGGGGCTGGAGATTACAGAGATAGGGAGGGGGCAAGAAAGCCATGCAAGGATTTGAAAATGAGAATTTTGAAATCGAGGCGTTGCTTAACCGGGAACCAATGTCAGTCAGCGAGCACAGGGGGTGATGGGTGAGTGGGACTTGGTGCGAGTTAGGACACGGGGGCAGCGAGCACAGGGGGAGATGGGCGAGTGGGACTTGGTGCAAGTTAGGACACGGGTCAGAGAGCACAGGGGGTGATGGGTGAGTGGGACTGGGTGCGAGTTAGGACACGGGGGCAGCGAGCACGGGGTGATGGGCGTGTGGGACTTGGTGCGAGTTAGGACACAGGGGCAGCTGAGTTTTGGATCACCGAGTTAGTGTCGGGTAGAATGTGGGAGGCCAGCTGCACAGTGCGTTGGAATAGTCAAGTCTGGAGGCAACGGAGGCAGGGAGGAGGGCTTCAGCAGCCGAGGAGACGGCCGATGTTATGGAGGTGGAAAAGACGGTTCGAGTTATGATTCGAAGACGACACAATTGGAGCCAAGTACAATGCGGATGTCGGACTGAAGGTGATGAGGCCCCTCATGGAAGATTGGCCCTGCTCCAAGTCACTCACGCTAACCACTCACCCTGAATGGGCTTTCGGGGATGTTCACCCCTCCCCAGGACACCATCACCGTGTGTTTGAGGGGCTTCTTCGGCGTGTACGAACAAGAGTACGTGCCATCCTTGCTCTCCTTCACTTTCACGTCAATGGGCATCCCCTCAGAGTCCTGGAGGAGGAGAAATGGAGGGGGGGGGGGAAATGGGGGTGGCCCCGGTTAGAAACAGTCCCAAAAAAGGTAGGGCGAAATCAGTCTGGGGCTCTGAGGGAGGACCACCCTTACCTGACCGAAGACTTTCAGCTGTGACTTCCCGCCGTTCTTCGCATCGACGGTGAATTCTGCTGGTTTGTTGATGACGTTGCCAGTGCTCTCCAAGCCAGGGCCGTAAGCTCGGACCTGCGAACGGAAAGAGAGAGTCAGATCGGTGGGCAGGCTTGGCCCGGCCCACCCGCGACCAGGCCACAATCGCCAGTGTCCGACCACAGGTGCAAGAGACTTTCATTTATATAGCGCCTTTCACGACCACCAGATGTCTCAAAAGCGCTTTACAGCCAAAGTCCTCGTGGAATGGCATCTGGTTATTGCGGCGGCCAATTTGCGCACAGCAAGCGCTCTCAAAGCAATGCGATAATGACTCAGATCATCTGGGGTTTTGTTGTTACGTTGGAGGGATAAATATTGGTCGCAGGACACGGGGCAAACTCCCCCTACTCTTTGAAATGCTGCACCTCACAGTGCGGCGCTCCCTCAGTACCGCCCCTCCGATAGCGCAGTGCGGCGCTCCCTCAGTACCGCCCCTCCGATAGCGCAGTGCTCCCTCAGTACTGCCCCTCCAATAGCGCAGTGCGGCACTCCCTCAGTACTGCCCCTCCGATAGCGCAGTGCGGCGCTCCCTCAGCATCGCCCCTCCGATAGCGCAGTGCGGCGCTCCCTCAGTACCGCCCCTCCGATAGCGCAGTGCGGCGCTCCCTCAGTACCGTCCCTCCGACAGCGCAGTGTGGCGCTCCCTCAGCATCGCCCCTCCGATAGCGCAGTGCGGCGCTCCCTCAGTAGTGCACTGGGAGCATCAGCCCAGATTATGCGCTCGAGTGGAGTGGGACTTGAGTCAGAAGGTTGTGTAATTTAAGCCTGCTACCTACTGAGTCACGGCTGACTGAGAAAATCAGGAATCAGAGGAAATTGCGAATTACAAAAGAATTTGAGAGAAGTCAGTATGTGCAGCTTAGCAGGTTGGGGCTGGCTGATGACACGAGAAATTCCAGCCAATCAGATAAGAACTACTGAGTGAGCCACGGTCATTATGAGGTCAGAACATGAGAAACAGGCCTTGAGGCAGAGGCCTAACTAAACTAACAGAAGGTAGCAAGGAGCCCTTGGATAAACAGTCAATGGAACAAGGTGGTATTTAGAACAGAGCTAAGGAATAGGACGACCTCATGGAGGATGGGAGGGAGCTGTTACTGGTACCGACATTAGTGTCCTCGACCAGGCCAACATCGAAGCACTGACCACACTCGACCAGCTCCGCTGGGCAGGGCCACATTGTCCGCATGCCCCTGACACAAGACTCCCAAAGCAAGCGCTCTACTCGGAACTCCTTCACGGCAAACGAGCCAAAAGGTGGACAGAGGAAACGTTACAGGGACCACCCTCAAAGCCTCCCTGATAAAGTGCAACATCCCCCACCGACACCTGGGAATCCCTGGGCCCAAAGACCAGTCCGCCCCGAGTGGAGGGAGTGCATCCGGGAGGGGCGCAGAGCACCTCGAGTCTCGTGGCCGAGAGCGCGCAGAAACCCAGCGCAGGCAGCGGAAGGAGCGTGCGGCAAACCAGTCCCACCCTCCCCTTCCCTCAACCGGCAGCCGAGGGAGGGACGGAGGGACGGGTTTCCTCGGAGGTGGACCCCATGGAGTTGTTCGGCCGAACTCCAGCAGCGCAAGGAACGAGCAAACGGAGGGAGACCACCAGTCTGCCTCAATATCTGTCCATTCTAGGGGCCATCCCATCGTGCACTGCTTCTGCCACCAAATGTATCCATCGCGTGCTGTATCGAATGATGCTCAAAACCGCCGCTCCTTAACAAAAGTATTATTGAAATGGTGATGGCTTGGGAAGTGTCAATGTACAGAGTGTCCTTGTACACCAGTCATTGAAAGCTAACATGCAGGGGCAGCGAGCAGTTAGGACGACAAGTGGTCTGTTGGTCTTCATTGCGAGAGGGTTTGAGTACAGGAGCAAGGAGGTCTTACTCCAGTTGTACAGGGCCCTGGTGAGACCACACCTGGAGTATTGAGGGCAGTTTTGGTCTCCTTACCCAAGGAAGGATATACCTGCCACAGGAGGGAGTGCAGCGAAGGTTCACCAGGCTGATTCCTGGGAGGGCAGGACTGCCGTATGAGGAGAGATTGGGTCGACTGGGCCTGTATTCACTGGAGTTTAGAAGAATGAGAGGGGATCTCATTGAAAGGTATAAAATTCTGACGGGGTTGGACAGACTGGATGCGGGGAGGGTGTTTCCCCCCGGGGCTGGGAAGTCTAGAACAAGGGGTCACAGTCTCAGGATACGGGGTAGGAAATTTAGGAGCGAGATGAGGAGAAATGTTTTCACTCCGAGGGAGGTGAACCTGTGGAATTCTCTACCGCAGAAGGCTGTGGAGGCCAAGTCACTGAATATATTTAAGAGGGAGATGGATAGATTTCTAGACACAAAGGGCATCAAGGGGTATGGGGAGAAAGCAGGAATATGGTGTTGGGATAGAGGATCAGATTGAATGGCGCAGGCTCGAGGGGCTGAATGGCCAACTACTGCTCCTGTTATCTATGTTTCTATGTTTAAAACATGCCAAGACCCTTTGGGTAATGCACACACATGACCAGCAATCAGAGGTGATGTCTTTTCGTTAACCAGAGGTCCTCCCCCCACATCTGGGATCAAAGGGCACGACTAGTGAGCCAGAGAGCATCCATGACATGCCTGGTCTATCCTCTATCTCTGTCCTAAATATTTGGGGGGGCCCCCTTGTGCACAAAACACAAAAAGTTGGCATGCAGGTACAGCAAATCATCATAGGCAGGCCCTCGGAATCAAGGAAGGCTTGCTTCCACTCTAAAAAAGGAGTTCGGTGACTGAACAGTCCAATACATGAACCACAGCCCCAGTCACAGGTGGGACAGACAGTGGTTGAGGGCAAGGGTGGGTGGGACTGGTTTGTTGTAGTAATCAGGAAGGCCAATGGAATCTTGGCCTTTATTGCAAAAGGGGACAGAGTATAAAAGCAGGGAAGTCTTGCTCCAGTTATACAGGGTATTGGTGAGGCCACACCTGGAGTACCGTGTGCAGTTTTGGTCTCCGTATTTACGAAAGGATATACTTGCTTTGGAGGCAGTTCAGAGAAGGTTCACTCGGTTGATTCCAGAGATGAGGGGGGTTGACTTACGAGGAAAGGTTGAGGTTGGGCCTCTACTCATTGGAGTTCAGAAGAATGAGAGGCGATCTTATCGAAACAAGATAATGAGGGGGGCTTGACAAGGTGGATGTTCCCACTGATGGGGAAGACTAGAACTAGGGGGCATGGTCTTAGAATAAGGGGCCACCCATTTAAAACTGAGATGAGGAGGAATTTCTGAGGGTTGTAAATCTGTGGAATTCTCGGCCCCAGAGAGCTGTGGAAGCCGGGACATCGAATATATTGAAGGCGGAGATAGACAGATTTGAGAGCGATAAGGGAGTCGAGGGTTATGGGGAGCGAGCGGGGAAGTGGAGCAGAGTCCATGATTGGATCAGTCGCGATCGAATTGAATGGCAGAGCAGGCTCGAGGGGCCAGGTGGCAGACTCCCGTCTCTTGTGTTCTTATGCCCCTCCAGAGAAAGTGGTTTATCCTCAGGCCTCTTGCTACCATCTCTGGTTAGTCCTGCCTCGCTTTGAAGGCCTGTGCTGTTGTGTCCGGGCCTCGTAATGACGTTAGCTCCCCATGTGATTACGCTCCAGGGCTCTGAACTCCCCTCTGTCCTCCTGCACCCCCCTCCCCCCCTTCCTTACCTTCTCCGGTTTGAAGTTGGCCGGTGCAGATTTGATGTCAGCCATGAAGGGACTGTACTTGATGTCCTCATTGTTACACAGAACGTGAACGGCATACTCCCCGGATTCGGTGGGCCAGTATCGCACGTCACATGACCCGTCTCCCTTGTCGTCGCACTCAATCTTGGCCTGAGATGGGCCTTCCACCGAGAAACCTATCGGGCGGAAGGAGAGAGGGGCGAGGTGGAAGAGACACAGGTTAGTCATCCTACCATCAGGGAGAGAACATCGACTGTTACCACAGCAACAGGAGGCCCATTCAGCCCCTCGAGCCAGTTATATCAGTGTGGTATATTCGCAGAGCACAGCTTTCTAACATGGCAAACAGCTCAGAAGTCTCCGGAACCTCCTGCTTATTAACTCTGCAGTTACAGTACACAATATGCCCACATCCACACTGTGGAGCTACAAACATTACACACTTAGACATTACAATTAGGAACAGGAGGAAGCCCAGTCAGCCCCTTGAGCCTGTCACCATAGCAACAGGAGGCCCAGTTGTCACCATAGCAACAGGAGGAAGCCCAATCAGCCCTTCAAGCCCGTCACCATAGCAGCAGGAGGCCCAGTCAGCCCCTCGGAGCCTATCACCATAGCAACAGGAGGCCCAGTCAGCCCCTTGGAGCCTATCACCATAGCAACAGGAGGCCCAGTCAGCCCCTCGAGCCTGTCACCATAGCAACAGGAGGCCCAGTCAGCCCCTCGAGCCTGTCACCATAGCAGCAACAGGAGGCCCAGTCAGCCCCTCACCATAGCAACAGGAGGCCCAGTCAGCCCCTCGGAGCCTATCACCATAGCAACAGGAGGCCCAGTCAGCCCCTCGGAGCCTATCACCATAGCAACAGGAGGCCCAGTCAGCCCCTCGGAGCCTGTCACCATAGCAGCAACAGGAGGCCCAGTCAGCCCCTCGGAGAGTCACCATAGCAGCAGGAGGCGGCCCAGTCAGCCCCTCGGGCCTGTTCTACTGTGCAATGACTGATCTAGATCTTGCCTCCATTTGGTTCTGTAACCCTCAATACCCTTTACTCAAATCAAGCTCAAGTCTTTAAATTTTCAATTGACAGCCAGCACCCCCCCAGTTCCAGATTCCCACTGCCCTGTGTGTGAAGTGTTTCCTGACATAATCCCCCGAATGGCCTGGCTCGAATTTGAAGGGGACTTCCCCCCACTAGAGGGAACAGTTTCTCTCGATCGTTGCACGCTCACTCACCCAGTGTTCCAACGTCCGTCCCAATGGCTTCCACCACAAAGTCAGCAGATTGTCCAGCAATTCCTCCCTCCAGACCAGGCCCCCACGCTCTGACCTTCTGAGTTCCAGCTTCAGACCCAACCTTCACCTCAAACGGGCTGTGGAGACACAGGAGAACACGGACTCAGTTCCAGCAAACTTGGAATAAACCCCTTACTTTCTCTTCCCCTTTCCCCCCCCACCCCCCACAGTAGAAAGTTCACAAAATTATTTACAATATTCATTTATATAGCGCCTTTGACATAGTGAAACATCCCAGAACACTTCACAGCTGTTACAAGGCGAAACAGACCAATTTGACACCAAGCCACAAAAGAAATAATTAAGGCTGTTGGAAAGAGTGAGGTCATGTTGGCAGAAAAAAAAATTATTTAAATGGAAAAAGATTGCAAAGTGCTGCAGTACAGTGGGACCTGGGGGTACTTGTGCATGAAACACAAAAGGTTAGTATGCAAGTACAGCAAGTGATCAGGAAGGCCAAAGGTACGGAGTATAAAAGCAGGGAAGTCTTGCTCCAGTTATACAGGGTATTGGTGAGGCCACACCTGGAGTACTGCGTGCAGTTTTGGTTTCCATATTTACGAAAGGATATACTTGCTTTGGAGGCAGTTCAGAGAAGGTTCACTCGGTTGATTCCAGAGATGAGGGGGTTGACTTTTGAGGAAAGGTTGGGCCTCTACTCATTGGAATTCAGAAGAATGAGAGGTGATCTTATGGAAACGTATAAGATTATGAGGGGGCTTGACAAGGTGGATGCAGAGAGGATGTTCCCACTGATGGGGAAGACTAGAACTAGGGGGGCATGGTCTTAGAATAAGGGGCCGACCATTTAAAAACAGAGATGAGGAAGAATTTCTTCTGAGGATTGCAAATCTGTGGAATTTGTTGCCTCAGAGAGCTGTGGAAGCAGGGTCATTGAATATATTTAAAAAGGTGGAGATACAGATTTTGTGAGCAAGGGAGTGAAGGGTTATGGGGAGCGGGCAGGGAAGTGGAACAGAGTCCATGATCAGATGGGCCGCGATCATATTGAATGGCGGAGCAGGCTCAAGGGGGATGAATCCTGCTCCTATTTGACACTAGTGAAAAAAAGTTACCTCCGGGGTATATGCTGACCGCCCCAAGTGATGGAGACAGTGTACGTCCCGGAGGAGTTGGGGTAGTATTCACAAGAGTAGACTCCATCACCCAAATCTTTTTGCTTCACGAGTTCTTCAAGACCTTCTGTTGGAGAAGCAGTACAAGGTTAGCAGTTTCAAGGTAGCTCTGAACCTGGTTTGTGTCACCCCCCCCCCCTCCCACCCCATGTACCCTCTTCCTGCACCCCCCCCACCCAAACTAAGAATTTAAAAAAAAAAAGTGTTCAGTAATAAAATTGATTCTGTGTATGTATAAATGTTGAAAGTGTAGACTACACAAAAAGAGTTTTGAAAGATTCAAAATGGAAGCTCACAGACCAGCAGCATGGCGTTTGCGTATGGTGTTAATTGGAAAGCCATTAAACCCAATCAAGGGATGGCTGGGCCAGTCCAGCAGACACGAGTAAGGAGAGCCAATAAGGAACTGCCCCGGAACCAAGGTCCAAACCTGGAGTTCATTGTTCCTCCAAAAGCAAGGGATAGAAACATAAATAGGTACAGGAGGCGGCCATTCGGCCCTTCTAGCCTGCACCGCCATTCAATGAGTTCATGGCTGAACATTCAACTTCAGTACCCCATTCCTGCTTTCTCGCCATACCCCTTGATCCCCCTAGTAGCAAGGACCTCATCTAACTCCTTTTTGAATATATTTAGTGAATTGGCCTCAACAACTTTGTGGTAGAGAATTCCACAGGTTCACCACTCTCTGGGTGAAGAAGTTCCTCCGCATCTCGGTCCTAACTGGCTTACCCCTTATCGTTAGACTGTGACCCCTGGTTCTGGACTTCCCCAACATCAGGAACATTCTTCCTGCATCTAACTTGTCTAGTCCAGTCAGAATTTTATATGCTATGAGATCCCCTCTCATCCTTCTAAATTCCAGTGAGCCTAGTCGATCCAGTCTTTCTTCATTTGTCAGTCCTGCCATCCCAGGAATCAGACTGGTGAACCTTCGCTGCACTCCCTCAATAGCAAGAACATCCTTCCTCAGATTAGGAGACCAAAACTGAACACAATATTCCAGGTGAGGCCTCACCAAGGCCCTGTACAACTGAAGTAAGACCTCCCTGCTCCTATACTCAAATCCTCTCGCTATGAAGGCCAACATGCCATTTGCCTTCACCGCCTGCTGTACCTGCATGCCAACTTTCAAATGACTGATGTACCATGACACCCAGGTCTCATTGCACCGCCCCTTTTCCTAATCTGCTGCCATTCAGATAATATTCTGCCTTCCTGTTTTTGCCCCCAAAGTGGATAACCTCACACTTATCCACATTATACTGCATCTGCCATGCATTTGCCCACTCACCCAACCAGTCCAAGTCACCCTGCAGCCTCTTAGCATCCTCCTCGCAGCTCACACCGCCACCCAACTTAGTGTCATCTGCAAACTTGGATATTACATATAAAAACTCAAGCCAGTTTGCTCTCCTTAAGCACACCTCCCTCTACAGACCAAGCAGCAGGCCCTATGCTGTGCCAGAGAAAAGTATATAGTTATCATAACCTCATTGTTGTAACTAAGGTAGATCCACAGGATAACTGATAAATGGGCACGTGTGTGTTTTTAAATAAACTTCAGAATTGTTTGAGAACCGTCTCGCTGTCAATTTAATGCCAGAGATTTAGAAATCTTACACCACCCCAAGCTGAGGGCCATATATCTGAGCATTAGGTTACTAGGACTGTGGGGCGGGGGGTGGGGGGGGGGGGGGGGAATCATCAAGGCCAAGCCAAGGAAGAATATACTTGCATCAGAGGTCAGAGGTCAGAGTTCAAAGGTTCACCAGACTAACTCCAGAGGCTCGTCTTATGGAGGAGATGGAGTAGATTGTCTGAAGTCGAGTGTGTCAGCCCGGAGAGGTGATCGCATTGATACCTACAAGATTCTGAGGGGGATTGACAGGGTAGATGCAGGGAGGGTGTTTCTCCCCCTCCCCCCGAGCTGGGGAGTCTAGAACCAAGGGGTCACACAGTCTCTGGATAAGGGGTCGGCCATTTTAGGACCGAGATGGAAGAAGAATTTCTTCACTCGGACAATGATGAATCGTTGGAATTCTCTGCCCCAAAGGGCGGTGGAGGCTCAGTCGTTGAGTATATTCAAGGCGGAGATGGACAGACTTTTGAGGGTCGAGGGGAAAGCAAGAGATCGGGCGGGAAAGGGGAGTTGAGGTCAAAGATCAGCCGTGACCTTGTTGAATGGCGGAGCAGGCTCGAGGGGCCGAATGGCCGACTCCTGTGCTTATCCCATCTCCCAGTGTAAAAAGGTGAAGGCAAGAGCAGGCATTTATATAGAACCTTAGTCGTGTTAGATTGAGGGATAAATATCGGCCCCAGAACGCCAGGAAGAACTCTCGATCCCCTCCCTCCAAGTAAACCGAACCCACTGTGCCCCCTCGGTTTGACCCCCTCCGAACGCCACTTTGGACAAAAAAAAACTACTCACTTGGTCCCTTCACAACGATCTTCAGCTCCCCGCTCCCTGCGCCTTTGGTGTACACCTTGAAGTCGGCTGTCTCCTTTGCGCGCACGCCCTTGGGCTGAAGGCCACGCCCGACAGCACGACAGGCGGTGGGATTGCAAGCTGCAGGAGGAAGAGGGAGAAAAAAAATGCTCGGCAAAAGATCGACTGGTCCATCAAAGCCCGCACCCCTCATCATGACTAAATACTTCCCAGCCTGGCCCCCCCCCCGCCAATCATAGGCGATAGATTTTGATATGTGATACGTTCTGCAAAACAAAGAAACTCTCAAAGCCCCCCCGTGTCAGTTGGGACACCCAACAAAAATTTCAGAGGAAGTCCAGAAATCCTCGTCGCCAATGTGATACATTCTTACGGCATTAACACTCCACACGATGGCTCCAACAGAAACGGTGACTTTGGCACAGGAACCTTATAGTATTTACATTAGTTTCATTGCCACAGCGGTCCACGAGGGGCGTGAGCTCAATGGCAACATGGGCACGGGTTCTCTATAATAATTTAGAAAAAAAAAAAGACACTTGCCTCCTCGCGGAGGCCATCGCGGCCCCAATCAGGAACCGGTCCCTCGCGAAGAGATGGAGAGAGTCAGTAGCCATCAACGCATCCCAGAGGCTCGCCGACACCCAGCCCATTCCCGCTCTTGCACAGCTTAAACCCACGGTCCCTTGACCCTCCCCAATTTGTCCCACCTGGAACAATCCACCAACAGGAACTCTATCCAACCCTTGCACCAATTTATAGACCTCCATCAGGCCGCCTCACAAGTCAGCACTGTTCGAAAGAGAGGCGACCGAGCTCCTCGAGGCTATGAGCGGAGGTTCTCGACGAGGGGGA
The DNA here is from genome assembly GCF_044704955.1 of Pristiophorus japonicus. Lineage (NCBI taxonomy): Eukaryota > Metazoa > Chordata > Chondrichthyes > Pristiophoridae > Pristiophorus > Pristiophorus japonicus. Next base: position 8,908,459 of record NC_092008.1, read on the forward strand.
AAAGTTTTAAACAAGGTCCTCGCGAGCAGTCATCAGCTTCATGGGAGAGGAGGCTGAGGGGAGACCTTAGAGGTACATAAAATTATGAGGGGGCCTGGCTAGAGCAGACAGAATGGACCAGTTTCCCTTGGCAGGGGGGGGGGGGGGGGGTCAAGGAGTGAAAGTAATTGGAGGGGGGAGGTTTAGAGGGGATTTGAGGGGCAATTTCCTCACCGAGGGTGGTGGGAGTCTGGGGCAGAATCGCTGCCTGAAAGGGTGGTAGAGGCAGAAACCCTCACCAACATTTAAAGGGTACCAGGTGGAACCTCCCTGATCCAGAACCGTTCTCGGCCACCAGGATGGGGCATGTGCAAAACTCGGACATGAACAAATTTAAGTCCTTTCTCACTGCCGACTCCCGCAATCGCCCCCCCCCACTCATGATCTCTCTGCCGCACTCCCAGCCCCACTACCCACTTGCTCAGTACCTGTACCGTCCAATTTAACGTGACCACCCCTTGTCTGGAACAGGCCAGGTCCTGGATAAGGATGGTTCAACTTGTATAATTGTGAAATGCCGTAACACCACAGGGCTACGGACCCAGAGCTCAAAAGTGGGATTAGGCCTGGATGGCTCTTGGACCAAAATGGCCTCCTTCCGTGCTGTACATTTCTCTGATTCTATTCTGTGACCACCAAGTAGAAAGGGAGGCATTTGATGGGAGTCGGGTGGGGCGTTTGAGATTTACTGAGGGAGCAAGATAAGCACACAGATAGGACAAGGGAGCAAGGGTGGGGGGGTCACCAATTGGAATGGGAGAAGGTTGGTTGGTCATCGGGAATGTTGGAAGTCCTGCCAAGCCTCCCACTCCCAAGGAATGGCTCAGGGGCACTCAATACTCGACTTATTGCAAAGGGGATAGAGTATAAAAGCAGGGAAGTCTTGCTACAGTTATACAGGGTATTGATGAGGCCACACCTGGAGTACTGCGTGCAGTTTTGGTTTCCAGATTTACAAAAGGATATTTGCTTTGGAGGCAGTTCAGAGAAGGTTCACTCGGTTGATCCCACGGATGAAAGGGTTACCTTATGATAGATTGAGTAGACTGGGTCTTTACTCGTTGGAATTCAGAAGAATGAGGGATGATATAGAAACATTTAAAATAATGAAAGGGATAGACAAGATTGAGGCAGAGAGGTTGTTTCCACTGGTCGGGGAGACTAGGACTAGGGGGCACAGCCTCAAAATACAGGGGAGCCAATTTAAAACTGGAGTTGAGAAGGAATTTCTTCTCCCAGAGGGTTGTGAATCTGTGGAATTCTCTGCCCAAGGAAGCAGTTGAGGCTAGCTCATTGAATGTATTCAAATCGCAATATTGGTTAAAAATCTATAAGGGAATTAAGGGTTACGGGGAGCGGGCGGGTAAGTGGAGCTGAGTCCACGGCCAGATCAGCCATGATCTTGTTGAATGGCGGAGCAGGCTCGAGGGGCTAGATGGCTTCCTCCTGCTCCTAATTCTTATGTTCTTATGACTAATGAGGAAAGGTCGAGTAGGTTGGGCCTCTACTCATTGGAATTCAGAAGAATGAGAGGTGATCTTATCGAAACATAGATTATGAGGGGGCTCGACAAGGTGGATGCCAAGAGGATGTTTCCACTGATGGGGAAGATTAGAACTAGGGGGCATAATCTTAGGATAAGGGGCCACCCATTTAAAACTGAGATGGAGGAAGAGTTTCCTCCAAGGGTTGTAAATCTGTGGAATTCACTGCCTCAGAGCTGTGCAAGCTGGGTCATTGAATAAATTTAAGACAGAAATAGACAGTTTCTTAACCGATAAGGGGGTGGGCAGGGAAGTGGAGCCGAGTCCATAATCGGAATCAGTCATGATCGTATTAAATGGCGGAGCAGGCTCGAGGGGCCAAATCCTGCTCCTATCTCATGTTATGTTCAATCATCCCAAGCTCCAAATCATGGTGGACAGAGAGCCCATCTTGATTTGGTTGGGGATGACGGTGTGGAGGGGTTAGAGAGGTGCAGAAGTGTGCCTTGGGGGAAGGAGTCTCCATCACAAATCACCTCAAGAGCCCAAGGATAGAGCATTGGAGCTGGCTCATTCCATGGAAGGCATCAAGCAATGGCTAGATCATCTTTTGGATAGAAGGATAGGGTTTTGGTTGGGGGGGAAAGTCATACCTGGGAGTTTGTCCAATGGGGGAACAGGCTGAACAGCCTCCTCCAGTCCCAACAAAGGTATCTCTGGACCGCAGAAGAAGGATATTGATCGATCAAGAGAAGAGGGCTCATTTTTGGTTAGTTCAAACTTACTGGAAAAAAGGTCAGACAGTCCACATCTCAGTGGGTCAAGGTCAGCAGGAGGGGAGATGTCAAAGGTCAACCAGCTGGGAGATGATCAGACAGATTGGATCCAGCTCCCAAGAGATAAGCAGACAGTTTGAGCAGAGGGGAGAGAGAAGCCAAGAGAGATCAGAGCTTGAGTAGGAAAGAGAAAAAAAAAAAGAGGATTAACATGCTGGTAATCATACATGAAGGCAAAACTCATTGACCCAACAGTTGAAAACCCCCAAAGCTGAGTCAGACAGAAACTGTTCCTATAAAACAGGTGAAGGTGGTTACAAAATCAACTGGTGATCACTAAGTGGTCAAAGGGAAGACTTGGCTTTATTCTACAATGACGAGAGTTGCTACAAAGACTATCGTGGTTAACATAGCCCCAACTCCCTTGGAGGGAGTGCAGTGTAGGTTTACCAGAATCTTGGCCTTTATTGCAAAGGGGATAGAGTATAAAAGCAGGGAAGTCTTGCTCCAGTTATACAGGGTATTGGTGAGGCCACACCTGGAGTACTGCGTGCAGTTTTGGTCTCTATTTACGAAAGGATGTACTTGCATTGGAGGCAGTTCAGAGAAGGTTCACTCGGTTGATTCTGGGGATGAGGGGGTTGACTTGACGAAAGGTTGAGGAGGTTGGGCCTCTACTCATTGGAATTCAGAAGAATGAGAGGTGATCTTATCGAAAGGTATAAGATTATGAGGGGGCTCGACAAGGTGGATGCAGAGAGGATGTTTCCACTGATGGGGGAGACTAGAACTCGGGGCCATGGTCTTAGAATAAGGGGCCGCCCATTTAAAACGGAGATGAGGAGGAATTTCTTCTGGTGAATCTGTGGAATTCTCTGCCCCAGAGAGCGGTGGAGGCTGGGTCATTGAATATATTTAAAAGCAGAGATAGAGAGACTTTTGAATAATAGAGTGAAGGGTTTAATGGGGGAAGTGGAATGGAGGCCAAGATCAGATAAGCCGCAATCTTATTTGTCATGTACGTACAAGCTGTTTGTAGCCACCAGATGGCATCATTGTTGGAGGCCATTGAGCAGCATGCACAAGGTACTGCTCTGGTATAAAAGGCCAGCCATTGAGAGAGTCAGGCACTTTGGGCATAAATACAGCAGGAGACTAGTTGTATCTTGTTCAGTTACAGTACTCAGCTTGAACCTTTATTGCATACACAACATTGAATGGCAGAGCGGGTTCAAGGGGCCGAATGGCCGACTCCTGCTCCCATTTTTTGTGTCCTTCAGGTGAAATGCCTGAAGGAAAAGGTGCTGCTCCTTGAGCTTGCGTTGAGCTTTGTTGGGACAGGTGTAAGAGACAGGACGGAGTCAGAGTGGGACCGGGGAAAAGATTATTGAGACGTGATGGGCCGAGGGTCAATTGGCCAGACATCCATCTTTTTGGTTATTGGCTTTTCGTCAACGTGGTGTTGGGATGAGGGGGTGGGGGGGGGAAGAAGAGGGGTTAGGACCAGTACGGGTAGCGCCAGGGTCAAATCTCAAATGGTGGGGATTAACGCAGGTAACGGGCGAGCAGGGAAGTGGAGCAGAGTCCATGGTCGGATCAGCAGCGATCTTAATAAATGGCTGACTCCTGCTCCGATTCACGTTGTCCCACCCAATCCATGCAGGAACTGGTCCAAATGGGTGCTCTTCAGGAAACCTGATGGTCCCTGGAGGGAGGGAGGGTGGGTCGGGTCATCAAGGCCAAACCAGAGCACCTCTTCATCTGCATACACGCCAGGATTTACATTCTCCCCAGCCCAAGGACAAAACCAAAAACATCTAACTGGAGCATGGAGGTAACCTCCAGCGGAGTATTGCTCAGGGTCACACCAGGAACCCAGTCTACAGAAACAAACAAGGAGGAGGCCCATTCAGCCCCTCGAGCCGGTTACAAATAGTCCGTGGTCTAATTGAATGCATCAACGGCCATCTGCCACCGCGATTCAGTGTCCCTTAATACCCTTCCCCAACAAAAATCTCTCGCTCAGTCTCGACATTAAAAAAGGGACCCCCAGATCATTGATGGCAACAGCCCCACCCACCCCACCCCACACCCCCAGCAGGTCCCGGCCTACCTTCAGCTATAGTGACGGTAAACGGGCTCTTGGGAATCTGGCCTCCGGCGAAGGTGATGTAGATGGTGTGGGCCCCCTCGATGGTGGGGGTGTAGGTGCAGCGATACGAGCTGTTACCCCGATCTTCCAGCTGGATCTCCACGGTGTCCTTCTTCCCGTTGGGGTCAGTGACAGTCACCGCAACATCTCCCACACCTGCACCTGGGGAGAGAGAGAGAGAGAGAGGGAGGGGACAGGTCAGAGCCAGAGAGCACAACACTGGGGAGGGAGAGGGAGCGAACATTGGGAAGGAGAGAGACACAGAGCAAAAGGAGGGAAGGAGACAGACAGGAGACTGGGTAACCAGGAGAGACACAGGATTGACGATAACTGGTGATGGAACCAGAGGGGGGAAGACGGGGAGAATGTTTTGACGCAGAGAGTTGTGATCGGGAACGCGCTGCCTGAAAGCTCGGTGGGAGCAGATTCAATCGTAACCTTCAAACCGGGAATTGGATGGAGAGAGAAAAAAAATTGCAGGGTTGTGGGGAAAGCAGTGTGCACCGTCTACAAGATGCACCGCGGCAACTCGCCAAGGCTTCTTCGGCAGCACCTCCCAAACCCGCGACCTCTACCCGCCTAGAAGGTCAAGGGCAGCAGGTCCATGGGACCACCACCACCTCCACGTTCCCCTCCCAGTCACACACACACACCATCCCTCGACTTGGAAATATATCAGCCGTTCCTTCATCGTCGCTGGGTCACAATCCTGGAACTCCCTCCCCAACAGCACTGTGGGAGCACCTTCACCACACGGACTGCAGCGGTTCAAGGCGGCGGCTCACCACCACCTTCTCAAGGGGCAATTAGGGATGGGCAATAAATGCCGGCCTTGCCAGCAATGCCCACATCCCAGGAACAAAGAGCAGGCGGTGAGTGGGACTATTTGGATCGCCGAGGGCCGACAGGGGTGTGATGGGCTGTCTGGCACGGGAGGGGGCCCAGAGATGCTCGGATTCTTCGACCAGACCAGGGACTGCTGGGGGTTGCAACGTTCTGGAGATGTCCAGAGTTGGTGTTTGTTCTCTCTCTCTCTCTCTCTCGCTCTTACCTGCAGTGTAGATGTCGAAGTATGTGGACTTGTTAGCGGCATTCCCAATGGGTTCCAGACCAGGACCCTGAGCGGTAACCTTGCTGGCATCTCCTTGTGCCTTCCCGATCGTCACTTCAAAGGGACTCTTGGATATGTGCTGACCAGCAAACAGGACAGTCACCTGGGGAGCGGGGGCAGACGGAGATGACAAAGTCAGTAAGCAGGTACAAGTGATCAGGAAGGTAAATGGAATGTTGGCCTTTATTGCAAGGGGGGGGGAGAGAAAGAGAGCATAAAAGCAGGGCAGTCTTGCTACACAGTTACACAGGGTATTGGTGAGGCCACACCTGGAGGACTGCATGCAGTCTGGCATGTACCCTACATGGCAACTGCTTGTACTATCAAGGTGTGCCAGCAGAGGGTACTGCAGGGGGAGACTTGCAGGTTACCTGTACAGGTGTGCCAGGCAGAGTATAAAAGGCAGGCCACCAGGTGTGATCCTCACTCTGGAGTTGTTATCAGTAAAGGACATAGGTCACTACAGTTCAAGCACAACACATTGTCGTGGAGTCATTATTAGAGCAACTGAAGACCTAACAGTTTTGGTCTCCATATTTGAGGGAGAATATACTTGCATTGGAGGCAGTCCAGAGAAGGTTCACTCGGTTGATTCCAGAGATGAGGGGGTTAAGAACATAAGAATTAGGAACAGAAGTAGGCCATCTAGCCCCTCGAGCCTGCTCCGCCATTCAATAAGATCATGGCTGATCTGGCCGTGGACTCAGCTCCACTTACCCGCCCGCTCCCCGTAACCCTTAATTCCCTTATTGGTTAAAAATCTGTGACTTGAATACATTCAATGAGCTCGCCTCAACTGCTTCCCTGGGCAGAGAATTCCACAGATTCACAACCCTCTGGGAGAAGAAATTCCTTCTCAACTCGGTTTTAAATTGGCTCCCCCGTATTTTGAGGCTGTGCCCCCTAGTTCTAGTCTCCCCGACCAGTGGAAACAACCTCTCTGCCTCTATCTTGTCTGTCCCTTTCATTATTTTAAATGTTTCTATCAGATCACCCCTCATCCTTCTGAACTCCAACGAGTAAAGACCCAGTCTACTCAATCTATCATAAGGTAACCCCCTCATCTCCGGAATCAGCCTAGTGAATCGTCTCTGTACCCCTTCCAAAGCCAGTATATCCTTCCTTAAGTAAGGTGACCAAAACTGCACGCAGTACTCCAGGTGCGGCCTTACCAATACCCTGTACAGTTGCAGCAGGACCTCCCTGCTTAAACTTGTTAACTTATGAGGAAAGGTTGAGCCTGTACTCATTGGAGTGGAGGAGAATGAGAGATGATCTTATTGAAACGTATCAGATTCTGAGGAGGCTGGACAGGGTAGATGCAGAGAGGATGTTTCCCCTCGTGGGGGGAAATCTAGAACTAGGGGGCACATAGTCTCTGAAGAAGGGGCCGCCCATTTAAGATGGAGAAGGAGGAGGAATTTCTTCTGGTGAATCTGTGGAATTTGCTGCCCCAGAGAGCTGTGGAGGCTGGGTCACTGAATATATTCAAGATGGAGATACAGATTTGAGTGATCAGGGAGTGAAGGGTTTTGGAGGAGTGGACAGGGAAGTGGAGCGGAGTCCATGATCGGATCAGCCATGATCGTATTGAATGGCGGAGCAGGCTCGAAGGGCCGAATGGCCGACTCCTGATTCGTACGTTACGTTGCTCCCAACAGCTTTAGGACGGGCAGTCAGCGACTAAAGTTTGCCGGTGTACAGCAGAGAAAGAAGCCCTTTGGCTCAACTGGTCCGTGCTGGTGTTTATTCTCCACTCGAGCCTCCTCACACCCCAGTCTCGGTGAATTCCCATCTGCATCTCCTGCCACCGCCACACAGCCACCATGAATAGCCGGGGGGGGGGGGTGGAGAGATAAAGTCTCATTCCTGCTGGATAGTCAGCACCACAAAGTGTGCATGGAGCAGGGGGGGTGGGGGGGGGTTTCACAGTAATAATGGTCAACTATCCAAGGACATGATCTGCGGCCCTTTGCCGAGCGAAGGACCACTTGCGACACGACGCTGTCCTGGTGGGGGGGGGGGGGGAAGCAGAGTATTTTGAGCATCGCCCGAGGGGGAGGGGGAAAACCCCACCAGAGACATTGGGCCGAAAAATCACGGCCTCTCGGGAGGGCACAACGACACCTCCTCGAAGCGTGACGCGCATGCGCAGAGAAACGCCGTACCGAGATCCGGCAGATCGCACGCATCTCCGGGGCTGCGAAACTGGGCTTCCGAGCGCAATCCTACGTTCCTCCGGGACCGCCAGGTATGTGTCAACAGTGCTTCGGGTCGGAGGATGCCTCCGACTGCAATTTGGCTCCCATTAGAATATTCCATTTAGCATTGGGACTGGGAGACACATCACTGGCCAATATTACAGTCGGACTTGCCTCTTCCAAAATCTATTGTCGCCTTACCTTGTGAAGTCCCACTACCTTGGGAATGTAGTAGACGGAGTAGGTGCGATTTTTATCGTTGTTCGCTGTTACTTTTGCCTACACAGAACACAAAGATGTAAAAATTAATTGTCTTATCATAGGAAGACCTGCTGCCACAGTCCTCAGGTGGCTGAACAGTCCAATACAGGAACCACAGTCCCAGTCACTGGTGGGACAGACAGTGGTTGAGGGAAGGGGAGGGTGGGACTGGTTTGCCACACGCTCCTTCCGCTTGGTTTCTGCATGCTCTCAGCCACGAGACTCGAGGTGCTCAGCGCCCTCCCAGATGCACTCCCTCCACTTAGGGCGGACTGGTCTTTGGGCCCAGGGACTCCCAGGTGTCGGTGGGGATGTTGCACTTGATCAGGGAGGCTTTGAGGGTGGTCCCTTGTAACGTTTCCTCTGCCCACCTTTGGCTCGTTTGCCGTGAAGGAGTTCCGAGTAGAGCGCTTGCTTTGGGAGTCTCGTGTCGGGGCATGCGGACAATGTGGCCCTGCCCAGCGGAGCTGGTAGAGTGTGGTTAGTGCTTCGATGCTGGGGATGTTGGGCCTGGTCGAGGACGCCAACGTTGGTGCATCTGTCCTCCCAGGGGATTTGTGGGATCTTGCGGAGACAGCGTTGGTGGTATTTCTCCAGCGATTTGAGGTGTCTACTGCATGTGTGTGTGTGTCTTATTAGTGGTCGTGAAGAAAGGTTGAGCCAGTACTCATTGGAATTAAGAATGAGAGGTGATCTTATTGAAACGTACAAGATTCTGAGGGGGGCTGGACAGGGTCGATGCTGAGGGTGTTGCCCCCTCGTGGGGGAATCTAGAACTAGGGGGCATAGCCTCAGAATATGGGGTCGGCCATGCAAGACTGAGATAGAGGAATTTCTTCTGAGGGTTGTAAATCTGTGGAATTCTCTGCCCCAGAGAGCTGTGGACATTGAATATATTGGGTGGAGATACAGATTTTTGAATGATAACAGAGTCCAGGGTAATGGGGAGCAGGCAGGGAAGGGAGTTGAGGCCAAGATCAGATCAGCCATGATCTTATTGATTGGCTGAGCAGGCTCGAGGGGCCATTATGGCCAACTCTTGCTCCTATTTATGTTACGGTCTAATGGGAGACAATGCATTAGCCACTGCTGATAGTCACACATTGAACAGACTGGGGCCTCTTCTCTGGAAAAAAAAAAAAGAGTGGTGAACAGATAGGAGGTCTTTAAAATTATGAAGGTTTGTGATAGGACAGACAGAAGAGGTTTGCACTTGTGGGAGAGATCCAGAATTGGAAATATGTGGTCTCATTGGAAAGGGTGCAGAGGAGATTTACAAGAATGTTGCCAGGACTGGAGAATTTTAGCAAAGATTGGATTGGCTAGAATTGTTTTCTTTGAAACAGGGGAGGCCAAGGGGAGATTTAATTGTGTATAAAATGATGAGGGACCTGGATAGAGTGGATAGGACAGACCTGTTTCCCTTGGCAGAGGGGTCAACAACCAGGGGGGCAGAGATTGGAAGTAATGGGGGGGGGGGGGAGGTTTAGAGGGGATTTGAGGGGAAATGTCTTCACCCAGTGGGTGGTGGGGGTCTGGGGTGGAACTCTCAGCCTGAAAGGGCGGTAGAGGCAGAAACCCTCACCACATTTGGATGTAGACTTGAAGTGCCGTAACCCACAGGGCTACAGACCCAGAGCGGGAAAGTGGGATTAGGCCGGGTAGCTCTTGGTCAGCCGGCAAGGACACGATGGGCCGAAATGGCCTTCTTCCGTGCTGTAACTTTGCGACTCTCAACTAGGGGGTCATCAATGACAGACATAAACCCAATGGGGAATTCAGGAGAAACTTCTTTACCCAGAGAGCGGTGAGAATGTGGAACTCGCTGCCACAGGGAGGGGTCAAGGTGGATAGTATCGATGCATTTAAAGAGAGGCTGGACAAGCTGAGGAACAGCATGAATCTGTGGGGCTGAATGGCCTGGGTGTGTTGTACGCTCTCAGTCATGTAATCCCTTAAACATGGAAGACATTTCAGTAAATTGTAACACAAGTGGGCAAACGTCCCATCAACTGTTTGCAATCAGTGATGAGGAATGTAGTGACAATCGGAGCCATATAGACACTGTACCACACACAGGCAACAGATGTCTGGCGGGCACAACGTGGGAACAGGGCAGTGCCAGCTCTGATTGAGACTGCAAACACCCGGATCCCAGGGAGGGAGGGGAGAACAGCCATCTTAACAGGCACCATTGTGAGCATCTCACCTCCTCCCGATGGCCTGCTGGGTCCTCGACATAGACTAGCACCTCACCAAGCCCGGCGCTGATCGTTTCCACGGTGAACTCTGACCGCCTCATCACCACATTGCCCGTCGGCTCAACTCCTGCACAGGAACAGGGAAAGAACACTTCAAATACGGGGAGAGACAGAGACAGAGACAGAGACACAGAGACAGAGACAGAGACACACAGAGAACAACACGACAGTGGGCAGAGAGAAAGACGCCTCGTGTACAGACCTGGTCCGTAGGCCCGGGCCTTCTTGGGGTTGAGTTTGGGGCGGAGCGGGGCTCCAGGCTTCAGCTTGGCTTTGGGGAACTGAGAGAGATAGGTCATGACGGAATGTTCATCCACATTCGGATCCAGGATCTCTTCCGGGGTGATGACCTGCCAGATCAAAACAGTCAGGGCTTCAGTTCAACGCCTCAACTGAAACACCGCCCCTCCAACAACGCAGCGCTGCGCTCCCTCCCTCCGTACCGCTCCTCCAACAACGCAGTGCGGTGATCCCTCAGTACCGCCCCTCCAACAACGCAGCGCTGCGCTCCCTCCCTCAGTACCGCTCCTCCGACAGCACAGTGCAGCTCTCCCTCAGTACTGCCCCCTCCAACAGCACAGCACTCCCTCTGTACCTCCCCTCCAACAACGCAGCGCTGCGCTCCCTCAGTACCGCCCCTCCAACAACGCAGCACTGCACTCCCTCCCTCAGTACCGCTCCTCCAACAACGCAGTGCGGTGATCCCTCAGTTCCGCCCCCTCCGACAGCGCAGCGCTGCGCTCCCTCAGTACCGCACCTCCGACAGCACAGTGCAGCTCTCCCTCAGTACTGCCCCCTCCAACAGCACAGCACTCCCTCTGTACCTCCCCTCCGACAGCACAGTGCGGCGCTCCCCCAGTAGCGCCCCTCCTGCTCACTTTCCCGGCCCGATTTAGCCAACATACCTGTGGAATCCCCAGCCAATCATCAGCCTGTTGCATGGCTTCCCGAGCATTGTCGACAGGCTTGCTACCGTCCCAGGTCTCCCAGTCCGGGCACAGACCTAGACAGAAAAAAAAAAACAAAAGACAAGTCAACACTGCTCCTCCAGTCAGTAGAGACACCTCCCTCCCAACTTCACGCCAGGAGCCAAGCCATGGATCCAGGCCAATCGCTTTCTCCCCGAACTCAACAGAACCACCACTTCCTTGTGTGGGCGAAAGGTGTGTGCCAATAATTGCTCACGGGTCTGTAGAGCTGTTGAATGGGGAGTGGCTTAGCCAGTCACGTGATGTCCACAAGACTCCATAAAACCCCAGCCCGTTGGGTTCAGGGGGGGATCCACGATGGGGCAGGCGCTAGAGAGCCAGGTGGATGAACCGTTAATGTGTCGCGTGATCGCTGAACCACTGCTAATAAACCAACTAGTTCTTAATGTGTTGGCCCAAATTCGGATGCAGAGAAGAAGCCGCCACGTAATAAAAGTGTCACAGAGCAGGAGTTGAGGCAATGATCAACCGTGATCGTATTGAATGGCAGAGCAGGCTCGAGGGGCTGAATCCTGCTCCCATGTCGTACGAGACGCCCAGCGGTCGTGAAAAGCGCAAGAGAAACATATCGGCCGTTCCTTCATGGGCGCAATACGAATGCAATGCTCAATCTCCGACTGAAAGCGCCTATGGTGGTGTGCGGCAGCCGTTAATAACCGGGAGGGAAATGAAACACAGGCGGCAATTAAAACCAGTCTCTCTCCCCCGGCAATATAAACCCTGCGTGTTAAACCAGAGCTCTCTTGGCAGTCCTGAACATTCCACTCGGAGGAGAGAGAGTGGGCATGGCTTGGCCCCATTGCTAAAATTTCAACATAAAAAAAAAGAAACGGTTTATTTTTAGACATTGATGAGAACCAGGCAAAGTTTTAGTACCTTAACTAACTATATCAGGAGGCTGGGAAAAGAAAATTTAAAAAAAAAAAGAGAAAAGGTTACATAGTTAGATTTTCCGCCAGAGTGCTTTCGAACTCAGGCATTCAGTGTTCATTCAGGAGCGGCCAGAACTGAAACTGGCCCATGTCAGTACGCCACAGCTCCCTCTCCAGCTGCATAGCCTCCCAGTCCACGCTCCCTCTGGGCAAAAAAAAAAAAAAACTTCTCGCCAAATGCTCGTGTCCACCGTGACTCAGTGGGCTGCACTCACCTCCGAGTCAGAAGGTTGTGGATTCAAATCCCACTGCTGGAGACTTGTCCGCCTGGATTTTGTGTGCTCACTTTTTTAAAAAAAAAAGGGAGCACCACACCGTCGGAGGGGTTAGTAGAGAGGGAGCGCCGCACTGCGCTGTCGGAGGGGTTAGTAGAGGGGGAGCACCGCACTGCGCTGTCGGAGGGGTTAGTAGAGAGGGAGCGCCGCACTGCGCTGTCGGAGGGGTTAGTAGAGGGGGAGCACCGCACTGCGCTGTCGGAGGGGTTAGTAGAGAGGGAGCGCCGCACTGCGCTGTCGGAGGGGTTAGTAGAGAGGGAGCACCGCACTGCGCTGTCGGAGGGGTTAGTAGAGAGGGAGCGCCGCACTGCGCTGTCGGAGGGGTTAGTAGAGGGAGCGCCGCACTGCGCTGTCGGAGGGGTTAGTAGAGGGAGCGCCGCACTGCGCTGTCGGAGGGGTTAGTAGAGAGGGAGCGCCGCACTGCGCTGTCGGAGGGGTTAGTAGAGAGGGAGCGCCGCACTGCGCTGTCGGAGGGGTTAGTAGAGGGAGCGCCACACCGTCAGAGGGGCCAAGGTCCCATCTGCTCCCTCCTCAAGTGGGCTAAAAGATCCCATGTCACTATTTTAAAAAGACGACCAGGGGAGCTCTCCCAGTGTCCTGGGGCCAATATTTATCCCTCGATCCAACAGAACAAACAGATGATCTGGGTCATTATCACATTGCTGTGTGGGAGCTTGCTGTGTGCAAATTGGCATTTCCCAAATTGCAACAGTGCCAAAAAGTAATATATTGGCTGTTAAGCTCTTCACGCCATTCACGGCCACCGGATGACTATAAAAATGCAAGGTATTTTCCCTATTGGATTGATTAGTGACTACCTTGTACCCATGCCCCCCCCCCCCGGCCAGCTTCTGGTCTCCCTCGTGTAGACACATCCCACGGGCTGGAGTCTAGAACCAGGGGTGTCTCAGTCTCAGGATAAGGGGTTGGCCATTTAGGACTGAGATGAGGAATTTCTTCACTCAGAGGGGGGTGAATCTTTGGAATTCTCTGCCCCAGAGGGCTGTGGAGGCTCAGTCATTGAGTATATTCAAGGCCGAGATCGATAGATTTTTGGACTCGTGGGGGGGGGGGGGAAAAAAAAAAAAACGAAGGATCAGGTGGAACAGTGGAGTGAGGTCAAAGATCAACTTGAATGGCGGAGCAGGATCGAGGGGCCGAATGGCCGACTCCTGCTCCCAATTCTTAGATATAGACCACGGGACATTCCATAACAATAGGAGCAGGAGTAGGCCATTCGAACCCTTTGAGCCCTCCACACAAGAAACAGGAGTTGGCCTTTCGGTCCCTCGAGCCTGCTCCGCCATTCGATCCCACGGCTGATCCGATCATGGACTCAGGCCCACTTCCCCGCCCACTCCCTCAAAAATCTGCATCGCCACCTTAATAGGAAGTGCTTATTTGTACTGCAAAAAAAATGGCCACCAAGCCCCACCCTTTGTGTATGATTGGTCCGCTTGGAGGATAAGCCACACCCTGAAGTATCACAGGAATGGGTCACTGGAACCACCCGTCCCAAGGCCTCAATGACTTTGCAACTCGATCCACTTCGACTTCCTGAAGCGACAGAAGCAAGGGACGGCCAAAGTTATGTACCCCAGCACAAGTGCATGCCTCCCCCAGCCGAAGTGCCTTACCCTTTCTAAATGCATCACCAAAAGTGGAATGAGGCAAATTCCCAGACGATGGACAGCATTCTTCCCTTCGACCCCCTGGCCTTTAGTCATTTGACCTTTCATACACTAGTACCCTCAACCTCCCTTCTGTGGCAAAGCCATTGTTGGTAGTGACAGACTTTGTCGAGTTTTTTTTTTGGGGGGAGGGGCAATTCTGCCCCACCCATTCTAGGGAGATGGGGTATGTGGGTGGGAGTCCGAGCAAAGGGGTCTTTACCTGGAGCACAGCTATCCACCAAGGCACCCAAGGCCTTGCCAGACTTCCAATCACGGCTGAAGTTGGTGATGGGCATCTCGGGCAACTTGTTCTGGATCCACCCCAGCAGCCTCTGCTTGGGGGTCTGTTTCTTGGCCTCATCGTCTTCCTCGTCCCACATGGGCATGGAGATGGAGTAATGGAGAATGAGGGTCCATATCAGGCCCAAGATCAGCTTTAGGTTCCCATCCACAATTGCCTTGCTATCTGCACCACAAAAAAAAAACATAACATGTTAACGTCACCTCATCATCATTTCCCACCCCCCCCTCACCCTCAATCCAGTTAATAAACACAACAGGAGAAGGAGTCGGCCAAATGGCCCCTCGAGCCTGCTCCGCCATTTAATACGATCATGGCTGATCCGATCATAGACTCAGTTCCACTTCCCTGCCCGCCCCCTTATTCCCTTATCGGTTAAGAAACTCTATCTCGGTCTTAAATTTATTCAATGTCCTGGCTTCCACAGCCGAGGCAATGAATTCCACAGATTTACAACCCTCAGAAGAAATGCCTCCTCATCAGTTTTAAATGGGCGGCCCCTTATTCTAAGACCATGCCCCCTAGTTCTAGTCTCCCCCATCAGTGGACACATCCTCTCTGCATCCACCTTGTCGAGCCCCCTGATAATCTTATACGTTTCCATAAGATCACCTCTCATTCTTCTGAATTCCAATGAGTAGAGGCCCAACCTTAATTTTAAAAAAAAGGAGTTAGGTCTGGATCTTAGAGATATTAGGGAGAGATGACTAAAAGCCTGGTCAAAGAGGGAGGTTTTGAGGAGCGAGAGAGCGAGAGAGCGAGAGAGCGAGAGAGCGAGAGAGCGAGAGAGCGAGAGAGCGAGAGAGCGAGAGAGCGAGAGAGCGAGAGAGCGAGAGAGATTTAGGGGGGGAATTCCAGAACTTGGGGCCCAGGTGGCTGAAGGCACAGCCGCCAATGGTAGTGATGGAAATCGGGGGATGCGCGAGAGGCCGGAATTGGACGAACGCAGAGATCTCGGAGGGTTGTCGGAGGTTAGAGATCTCGGAGGGGGGTGTAGGAGGTTAGAGATAGGGAGATGGTGTCTGGGCTGGAGGTTAGAGATATGGATGGGCACATAAGGGGCTGGAGGAAGTTAGAGATAGGGAGGGGCACGTAGGGGCTGGAGGTTAGAGATATGGGGAGGGGGGGGGCACAGGAAGACCATGGAGGGATTTGAACAGGAGGATGAGAACTTTGAAATCATGCCATTGCCAGACCAGGGAGCCAACATAGGTCAGCGAGCACAGGGGGTGATGGGTGAGCGGGACTGGGTGTGAGTTAGGACACGGGGCAGTGAGCACAGGGGGTGTTGGGTGAGTGGGACTGGGTGCGAGTTAGGACACGGGGCAGTGAGCACAGGGGGTGATGGGTGAGTGGGACTCGGTGCGAGTTAGGACACGGGGCAGTGAGCACAGGGGGTGATGGGTGAGTGGGACTCGGTGCGAGTTAGGACACGGGGCAGTGAGCAGTGGGTGATGGGTGAGTGGGACTCGGTGCGAGTTAGAACACGGGGCAGTGAGCAGTGGGTGATGGGTGAGTGGGACTCGGTGCGAGTTAGAACACGGGGCAGTGAGCACAGGGGGTGATGGGTGAGCAGGACTCGGTGAGAGTTAGGACACGGGGCAGACGAGTTGTGGATGAGCTGAAGTTTATGTGGGGGGGGGGGGGGGGTGGGGGAGGGTGGCCAGGAGAGCGTTGGAACGGTCCAGTCTGGAGGCGACAGAGGCTGGGGTGAGGGTTTCAGCAGACAAGCTGAGGCAGCACCGTCTTGCAAGAGCCAACACACACTGAAGAGTGCGACCATTGTACAAGAGAGAATCAGAAATCAGCACCAGGGCTGTGGGAAGAGAAAGGGCATTTTAACGAGCGGGAATGTTGCGAGGGGGATGAATAGCTCTCGGCGTAATAAATAATCAGAGGGAAAGAGAGCAAGTGAAGGGCTTGTGAGTCACGGTCATTCAATGAAGAACGAACAAGGAACAAAGGGTAGTACGAGGCTTGCCGGATGTTGGGGAGGGATTATCAGTCGATGTAGAGACACATCAAGTAAAAGTACTCATCGCACAAAACAAAAAAGCTCATGTGACATAACGTCATGTCACATAACATCGTGACATAACTCACCCTATTTAAAAAAAAAAAAGAGAGTTGGGGAGCTCCAGAATCCCTTGGGGACTTTGAACCCTCGTCTTGCTCAAGCCAGAGAGATAGAGTATAGAGATAGAGATTATAATCTCAGCATTGGTCTCAGATTGGACCAAGAGTATTAACGAGAAATCATAATTCCTGGTCCTCAGACTTGTATTACAGGGAAAGGATACAGCGACAATATCCTCAAATTCCCAATGCATCGCAAAGCTCCACATTTTGGTGGGGGGCATTTTTGAAATGTTCAATTGAAACATCCTCATTTTCAAATTTCTCAATGGCCCTCGCCCTTCCCTCGCTCATCTCCTCCAGCCCCACACTCCCCAGAGATGTCCGCACTCCCAATTCTGGCCTCGAACACCCCCCGATTATAAAAAAAAACCACCATCGGTGGCAGTGCCTTTCCTAGCTCTGGAACTCCGTCCCTAAACCTCTCCGCCCCCCTCCTCAAAACTGACCTCTTTAAACCAAGCTTGTGGTCACCTGCCCCAAGATCGACTTACACAGCTCGGTGTCAACATTTTTAATCTCTTCATACTCCTGTAAAGCGCCTTGGGACATTTCAATACGTCAACAGGCGCTATCTAAATGAACATTGTCGTTTGAATGGTGGAGCAGGCTCGAGGGGCCGAATGGCCTGCTCCCGCCTCATGTGAAACAGACGGGGCGATATGACCGATGGGCCCCCAACGGATCAGAGATGGCCGATGACCAAAGCAAGAGCCTTGTCCACCCTCTGCTGACACGTGTGGTCTAGGCCAAGAGATGAGGACCAGCAATGGGAACTCTACGAACAGGATATCACAATAGGGGCGGGTCCCCAACGAGACACTTATGGGAACGGAGTGAAATCTTGGCAAGCAGCCACTTTAACACCGGCAGAACAGTCACTTCAGGGCAGAGCTTCTGGTTCAAGCTCAACAAGCATCCGGTCATTATTTATAATAACGGGCTGTGCCTTGCCCGAGGCTCAGAATGACTCACTGCGGGGAGAGGGAGGGAGCAGGAACACAGCACCACACCTCTCAATCGTCGACACTCCCAGCTCTCATCAGTGGGAGGGATCGCCGCACTGCGCTGTCGGAGGGGCAGTACTGAGGGAGCGCTGCACTGTCGGAGGGGCAGTACTGAGGGAGCGCTGCACTGCGCTGTCGGAGGGGCAGTACTGAGGGAGCGCTGCACTGTCGGAGGGGCAGTACTGAGGGAGCGCTGCACTGTTGGAGGGGCAGTACTGAGGGAGCGCCGCACTGCACTGTCGATGGGGCAGCACTGAGGGAGCGCTGCACTGTCGGAGGGGCAGTACTGAGGGAGCGCCGCACTGCACTGTCGGAGGGGCAGTACTGAGGGAGCGCTGCACTGTCGGAGGGGCAGTACTGAGGGAGCGCCGCACTGCACTGTCGGAGGGGCAGTACTGAGGGAGCGCCGCACTGCACTGTCGGAGGGGGCGTCATTCGGAAAAGACGTCAAACCAAGGCCCCCCATCTGCCCTCAAAAAGCAGATGTAAAAAAAATCCCAGGGCACTTTTTGAAGAGCAGGGGCTACCTGGGCCAATATTTATCCTTCAACCAATATCAGACATTATCTGGGTCATCACCACATTGCTGTGTGTGGGAGCTTGCTGTGCGCAAATTGGCTGCTGAGTTTCCCACATTACAGCAATGACAAGTGCTTCATTGGCTGTAAAGCACTTTGGGACAACCAGAGGTGGGTACAGGCACTGTAGAGATGCAAGTCTCCACACAGAGAATATTTCACCTCGTGGGTGAATCTAGAACTAGGGGGCAGTGTTTCAGAATAAGGGGTCGCCCATTTAAGGCAGAGATGGAGGAATTTCCTGAGGGTTGTAAATCTGTGGAATTCTCTGCCCCAGAGAGCTGTGGAAGCTGGGTCATTGAATATATTTAAGGCGGAGATGAACAGATTTGAGCGATAAGGGAGTGAAGGGTTTACGGGGAGCGGGCGGGGAAGTGGACCAGAGTCCATGATCGGATCAGCCACGAGCTTATTGAATGGCGGAGCAGGCTCGAGGGGCCGAATGGCCGACTCCTGCTCCCATTTCTTAGGTTTGATCCCAGGCTCGAGTGGAGTCAAGTGTTGGGTCACTGGGATCTGGGTGGGGAATAGAGGGGGCTACCTCTGGAGTCCAGCAGGGCATGGAGTGAGATAGCAGATAGCTTGGGTTACGGGCAATGCCCTGGCTCTCCCATCGCTCTGGTACGCACCAAGACGCTTACTCGAAGGTCCCTCAGGTGCAGGATCACCATAGGCAGTCCCTCGGAATAGAGTCTTGCTTCCACTCAAAGTGAGTTTTCAGGTGCCACAGTCCCTGTCACAGGTGGGACAGATAGTGGTTGAGGGAAGGGGAGGGGAGGGTGGGGTGGGACTGGTTTGCCGCACGCTCCTCCCGCTGCCTGCGCTTGGTTTCTGCACGCTCTCGGCGACGAGACTCGAGGTGCTCAGCACCCCTCCCGGATGCACTTCCTCCACTTAGGGCGGACTGGTCTTTGGCCAGGGACTCCCAGGTGTCGGTGGGGGATGTTGCACTTTATCAGGGAGGCTTTGAGGGTGGTCCCTTGTAACGTTTCCTCTGCCCACCTTTGGCTCGCTTGCCAGGAAGGAATTCAGAGTAGAGCGCTTGCTTTGGGAGTCTCGTGTCGGGGGCATGCGGACAATGTGGGCCTGCCCAGCGGAGTTGGTAGAGTGTGGTCAGTGCTTCGATGCTGGGGATGTTGGCCTGGTCGAGGACACCAACGTTGGTGCATCTGTCCTCCCAGGGGATTTGCAGGTGAACGGTGGCTTGTACAAGAGGAACAACCCACTGTTCACCCTCTGCTTTACCAGACAAACCCAGGGCCCAATCTGACTGAGTTTTGGGGAGCAGGGGCTGGGTTATTTAATAGATCAGAGATCCTTCAACCAAGTGACCAGTGGGAGATGGATGTGCAGAGCCCAATATCACGAGGGGGGGGGGGGGCGGGTTCGGACAGTAGATTGAGAGAAACTTCCCATTGGCGGAAAGGTCGAGAACCAGAGGAGATTTGTGATTAGCAGAACCACCAAAAACGACACGGGGAAAAATTTAAGGCAGCGAGTGGTTAAGATCGGAAACGCGCTGCCTGAAAGGTTGGAGAGAGCAGACTCAATTTACATCTTTCAAAAAAAAAAAAAAGAGTTGGATAAATATCTGAAGGCAAAAAAAGTTGCAGGGCTATGGGGAAAAGGGATGGGGGAGTGGAGAGAGGTGATCTTATCGAAACGGATAAGATTATGAGGGGGCTCGACAAGGTGGATGCAGAGAGGATGTTTCCACTGATGGGGGAGACTAGAACTAGGGGGCGTGGTCTTAGAATAAGGGGCCGCCCATTTAAAACTGAGATAAGGAGGAATTTCTTCTCTCAGAGGGTTGCAAATCTGTGGAATTCACTGCCTCAGAGAGCTGTGGAAGCCGGGACATGGAATATATTTAAGACAGAGATAGACAGTTTCTTAACCGATAAGGGGGCGGCCAGGGAAGTGGAGCCAAGTCCATGATCGGATCAGCCATGATCGTGTTGAATGGCGGAGCAGGCTCGAGGGGCCGAATGGCCGACTCCTGCTCCTATTATGTTAAACGGAACTAGCGGAGTGTGGGCATGGGCTAGAAGGGCCGAATGGCCTCCTGTGCTGTAAGCATTCAAAGAGCAAACTCAACTGTACAGGGTGATCACTGATCAAGGTTTCAGATATCTGCTCCTCTTCCACCAACTCCGTTACTGAATGTGCAGAAGTTCAGATGCCCACTAGGAGTCATATACCAGGGTGACGAGAGAGAGATCTCAACTACAATGTCCTTCACAAGACGACTTAATCTTTGACAGCTACTCCAAAACCCACGACCTCTACCGCCTAGAAGGTCAAGGGCAGCAGGTCCATGGGAACACCACCACCTCCACGTTCCCCTCCCAGTCTCACACACCATACCTCGACTTGGAAATATATCGGCCGTTCCTCCATCGTCGCTGGGTCACAATCCTGGAACTCCCTCCCCAACAGCACTGTGGGAGCACCTTCACCACACGGACTGCAGCGGTTCAAGAAGGAGGTTCACCCCCACCTCCTCAGGGGGCAGTTAGGGACGGGCAATAAATGCTGGCCAACACCGACATGCCGTGAATGGCCTTCTCCATTTCACGCTCCACTCGTGTGTCAGCGGGTCTCGTGTCAGAAAGTCGTGGGTTCGAACACTTCCCACAATCCAGCCGGACACGCGTGGTCGCCGCACTGTCGGAGGGGCGGTACCGAGGGAGCGGCGCCCTGCCTGAGGGGCGGTTAAACCAGAGGACCCGTCTGCCACACCTCCCCCTCCCTCCCTCGGGCGGACGCAAGAGATCCCACTGTTGAAAGAGGAGAAGGGGAGTGCTCCCCAGTGCCAATATTTATTCCTCAACCATCACTAAACACCGATGGCCTGGGTCATTATCACATTGCTGTTTGCGGGAGCTTGCTGTGCGCAATTTGTCTGCCGTTTCTCCCACATTACAACAGCGGGCGTACTTCACGGCCAAAACGCTGGGCTCGTTTTCCCCTGCAGACACGCTTCTACGAAAGATTGCTCCACTGAGAGAGCAGTGCAGCTAGCTCAAAGACATTTAATTTTGGGGCGTGTCACTAGTTTAACCAAACCAATAATAATTTTTTTTTAAAGTAATAATTTCAGGCCATTAGCCCGGAACCAGAAATTCTTCCAGGTTCTCTTAAGTGGCAATTAAACTCTGACTGTCCCTGCCCAGCAATTATACTCCTACTGACCTCCCCCCCACCCCCCAGACAATGAATCTTCAGGACACTGTTTGCGTTAATCTTTTTTCCATCAAAATATTGGAGGATGAATTAAATGAAAAGGCTGTTTAACTGGGTGCGGGGGCGGGGAGATACAAGGGTCTGAGTGATGGAACCTCGAAGAATAGTCAATCCCACTCATCTTTCGGGAGACGGGACCGAACCAGAGTCGTCGTTCCCATCGGGATCAGAGTTTCCCCAAACTGGGCCTGGCCGGTGGGTGACTCACATCTCGTGGGGACAAGGCTTCCATGAACAGACGGGGCCCACGGGAACAGGCTCAGAACAATTAATGTTCTGCACTAAACAGGTCGAGGAATAGCAGCCCTGGCGGGGGGGGGGGGTGGTTTAAAAAGAGGCGTAACACTCGGAACAGCAAGGATGTAATTGCTAAACCTTTGCAAATCTCTGATAATGACCAGATCGGTGATGTTGGTCGAGGGATAAATATTGGCCCCAGGGAGAACTCCCCCTGCTCTTCTTCGAAATAGTGGGCGTGGGATCGTTTACATCTACCCGAGAGCAAGCAGACGCGATCTCCGTTTAACGCCTCATCCGACAGTGCGGCGCTCCCTCGGTACCGCCCCTCCGACAGCACAGTGCGGCCCTCCCTCACCACCACCCCTCCGACAGCACAGCGCTCCCTCGGTACTGCCCCTCAGACAGCGCAGCGCGGCGCTCCCTCAGTACCGCCCCTCCGACAGCACAGCGCTCCCTCGGTACTGCCCCTCCGACAGCGCAGTGCGGCGCTCCCTCACCACTGCACTGGTAGCATCAGCCCAGATTTTGTGCTCAAGTCCCTGGAGTGGGACTTGAACCGACAACCTTGTGACTCAGGAGAGAGTGTGCTGCCCACTGAGACACAGCTGAAACCTCACTACGAGGACATTGGAAGAACTCAGTTGATTAATGAGTTTGCGAGGCATTAGATCCAGCCAAAACTATTTCCAGAAACAAGTTACATGCTCATATATGGCAATTCTGGTCAGCTAGCAGTAATCGCTTAGTTATTAGCTTCCTGCCCTTTTGGTCCTGGTTTAAAATGTTGCAGTCACAGAAATGATATTCTGCACTCCTAAACTTGCCTTATATGGCCCATCCAGTGTGTACAGCAAGGCTGGCAAGACAGAGGTATGCCAACCTATTAAGCACTGTCCATGGTGAACGCACATCCTTGTAGCCGTTCGCTCCTCCTAACCTGCACCATCACCAATTCCCTCTACGTGGGTCTCGCCTCACCGCCCGTTGTGGGTTCAAGCCCCCACTCCAGAAATGCGGATACTGAGGGAGCCCCGCACTCCGGGCCTGTCTGCCTGCAGAGGGCAATAGATCCCATGGCCACTACTGAAAGAACGGGGGGAGTTCCCTCTGGTATGTTGTTGCCCAATATTTATCCCTCAAACCAACACCACAAATTAAAAAAAAAAAAAAAATTGGTCATGATCACATTGCCGTTTGTGGGATCTTGCTGTGCACCCGGCTTCAGACATTACAAGAGTGACACTCAAGAACATTCATTGGCTCCGAGGAGCTTTGGGGGGGGACCTCCGGAGGTGGTGAACAGTCCTGTAGAAATGCAAGTGCTTCATTTCAGTCCAAAACGTTTCTGGCAAAAGACCCCCCCCACAAGTCCCAGGAAGTGGAAGCAAGGAGAGAGACAGAACTCCCCAACTCAGGGACTTTGAGGAACTCTCCTCCCTCCCTCCAATCGGAGATTCGGGGGTGTGGGAGGGGGGCGGTGTGTTCTGGATGAACATAACCCAGAATGCACGCCCTACGCCCTGGTTCCAACATGGAGGGCGCCACACACGATGATGGCCAGGGTCAAAGTGCACAATGGTCCTCAAATTTCGGACCATTTCCCCCCCCCGCCCTCTCTCCAAACTCTCAAAGATCAGGGTCCACTCGGTTGATTCCTGAGATGAGGGGATTGTCTTAACAAAGGTTGAGTAGGTTGGGCCTCTACTCATTGGCGTTCAGGAGAATGAGAGGTGATCTTATTGAAAGGTACAAGATCCTGAGGGGGGCTGGACAGGGTAGATGCAGAGAGGATGTTTCCCCCTCATGGGGGGGGGGGGGGAATCTAGAACTAGGGGGCACATAGTGCGAGAATAAGGGGTCGCCCATTTAAGACGGAGATGAGGAGGAAGTTCCTCTGGTGAATCTGTGGAATTCTCTGCCCCAGAGAGCTGTGGAGGCTGGGTCATTGAATATATTTAAGGCGGAGATACAGATTTTTGAGCGATAGGGGAATGAAGGGTTAAGAGGAGCAGAGTCCATCAGATCAAATCAAATCTAGCTTGCCAGAAGGGTACGGTGTCCCTTTAAGAGCTCACCAACTTCCCCCAGTCAAGCCACGAATCTCAGCTGGTCTGGTGTCTCAGGACCAGGCCCCAGAGGTTTAAAATAAAAAAATTTTAAAAAAAAGTGTGGGTGGGGTCCCTGGAACCTAAAATTGGACAAGGGAAAGGAGGGGTCAGTAAAGAAGAGGAACAGAGAGAGGAGGGGTGGGTGCAGTTATCAATGCAAGTTAAAGTTATGTCTAAGCAAAATATAAAATCATTGCGTACAGACCAATAGGCTCAGAGAAGGAAGGAGCAGCATGCAAGTCCACAGTTCAATGAACCACCCTCCTCAGAAATGGCAACCAGGCCGGGACACAGAACTGAGCAGGAGTCGGCCATTCGGCCCCTCGAACCTGCTCCACCATTCAATGAGATAGCGGCTGATCTCCCTCAACACCATCTCCATACCCAGAGAGTCCAACAAAAAAAATCTAGCGATCTCGGCCTTGAATATACTCAACAGCCTCCACAGCCCTCTGGGGCAGAGAATTCCACAGATTCACCCCCCCCTCTGAGTGAAGGAATTTCTCCTAATCAGTCCTAAATGGCCAACCCCTTATCCGGAGACTGTGAGACCCCTGGTTCTAGACTCCCCAGCCCGGGGGAAAACAGCCTCCCTGCATCTACCCTGTCAAGCCCTGTATGTTTCAATGAGATCACCTCTCATTCTTCTAAACTCTAGAGAATAGCAGCTTAGTCTGCTCAATCTCAACTCAGGACAATTCCCCCCCCCCCATCCCAGGAATCAGTCTGGTGAACCTTCGCTGCACTCCCTCTATGGCAAGTATATCCTTCCTTAGGTAAGGAGACCAAAACTGTGCACAATACTCCAGGTGTGGTCTCACCAGGGCCCGATATAAATCGCAGCAAGACGTCTTTACTCAAATCCTCCTGTAATAAAGGCCAGCATACCATTGAGACACAACACACTGATCCCTTCCACAGCAATTGTGAAACTGAGGAATTGATCAAGGTTTAATTCTTGCTCTGTCCAGTTAAACATCCCAGGAATAGGGGGTGGGGGGGATGGGAGGGGAGTAGAAGACCCTATATTTGCTCCTGGTCCAGCAAATTCTAGTCCTTTTGTTCAAATCCCTCATCTCCAACCCCACAATCCTCCCCATAACCTCCTCCACCCTACCCTATCTCTAACCCCCTCCAGCCCCTACACCCCTCCCTATCTCTGCAACCCCCTCCCTAACCCCCTCCAACCCCTCCTTTTCTCCAACCCCCTCCAGCCCCTCCCTATCTCTGCAATCCCCTCCAGCCCCTCCTTATCTCTAACCCCCTCCAGCCCCTACACCCCTCCCTATATCTAACCCCCTCCAGATCTCGAACCCCCTACACACCTCCCTATCGCTGCAACCCCCTCCAGCCCCTACACCCCTCCACATCTCTAACCCCCTCCAGCCCCGACACCCCTCCCAGATCTCGGCTCCAATTCCAGCCTCTTGCACATCCCCCGATTTCCTCCCCTCTCCCCTCTCCCCTCTCCCCTCTCCCCTCTCCCCTCTCCCCTCTCCCCTCTCCCCTCTCCCCCACTTCTTAAAATAAAAAAACACAACAGGAGCAGGAGTCAGCCATTCAGCCCCTCGAGCCTGCTCCGCCATTTAATACAATCATGGACTCAGCTCCACTTCCCCGCCCGCTTATCGGTTAAGAAACTGTCTATCTCTGTCTTAAATATATTCAATGTCCCGGCTTCCACAGCTCTGAGGCAGAGAATTCCACAGATTTACAACCCTCTGAGAGAAGAAATTCCTCCTCATCTCAGTTTTAAATGGGTGGCCCCTTATTCCAAGACTATGCCCCCTAGTTCTAGTCTCCCCCATCAGTGGAAACATCCTCTCTGCATCCACCTCTGAGCCAGCTTATGGTCGCCTGTCCCCACTAGCAGCTCAGTGTCAAATTAGGTCCGATTAACACGCCCGTGAAGCGCTTTGCATACGTTACACCACATTAGGGGCTTGATCTTATGAGGGACAAGTGTCGAGAGTCAGAGCGAGGCTTAAAATAATTTGGTAAAAAGATCGAATGGCTCTTGTGGCATTGGCTAAATACATAGAAGGGGGGGGAAAAAAATTGTAGGACTCTTGTGGGGGTGGGGTTAGTGGGACAAATTAGGTCGACCTTTTGAAGAACCGGCACAGACATGGGCTGAATCTGCACAGGAGGTGGCCAGAGATTCATTAAGCTAACCATCAGCCAGCCAGCCTAGAGCCTGATTCACTAGGCCCAAAACAGTAAGTTAAAACCCCGCAGGCTTCCAGACAAAATATGAAGCACAAATGGGGCCTATTTAAGCTTTAAAACCCAAGAACATTCTCTCTCTCTCGTGTTAAAGGCTGCTCCTTTTCGATGACCTACATCCTTACATATTTTCCCCATATAAGGAAAGCCAGGGCCCTTGGTTGGCAGAATGTCAAGAGATCTTTTTTTTTCCCTCTCTAACCCTGCTCCTGGTCTCCTGTTTCACTGTCGACCCCGCCCCTTCTTCCCAGACAGGCTCAAACACTTTGTTTAAAAAAGGGTTCACTGGCAGTGAATCAAATTCCACAGTGACTTACATGGAACGGCTCGCGCACAGAAACAAGGCAGTCAGCTCATCCGTTCCTGTACCGGTGTTTATAGTCCCCAACAGCCCCCTCTCTCCATCTTAGAACACAAGAGCTAGGAGCAGGAGTAGGCCATTCGAACCCATAGCCCTCTACACAAGAAACAGGAGTTGGCCTTTCGGCCCCTCGAGCCTGCTCCGCCATTCAATATGATCCGATCATGGACTCAGCTCCACTTCCCCGCCCACTCCCCAAATCGCTCAAAAATCTGTGTCTCCACCTTAAATATATTCAATGACCCAGCCTTCACAGCTCTCTGGGGCAGAGAATTCCACAGATTCACCAGAAGAAATTCCTCCTCATCTCCATCTTAAATGGGCGACCCCTTACTCTGAGACTATGTGCCCCCTAGTTCTAGATTCCCCCACGAGGGGGAAAACATCCTCTCTGCATCTACCCAGTCAAGCCCCCTCAATCTTATATGTTTCGATAAGATCACCTCTCATTCTTCAAAACACCAATGAGTACAGGCCCATCCTGCTCATAAGCCAACCCCATTGCCATATCCCTCTTTCCTTTCTCCTGCATTGTTTATCCAGCTTCCCCTTAAATGTATCGATACTATTCGCCTCAACCCCTCCCTGTGGCAGAGAGTTCCACATTCTCACCCCTCTCTGGGGGGTAAAGAAGTTTCTCCTGAATTTCCCCATTGGGTTTATTACCGACTCTTGGATATTGATGGCCCCCTGGTACATCAGTCATTGAAAGTTGGCATGCAGGTACAGCAGGCAGCAAATGGCATGTTGGCCTTCATAGCGAGAGGATTTGAGTATAGGAACAGTGAGATCTTACTGCAATTGTACAGGGCCTTGGTGAGGCCTCACCTGGAATATTGTGTTCAGTTGTGGTCTCCTAATCTGAGGAAGGACATTCTTGCTATTGAGGGAGTGCAGCGAAGGTTCACCAGACTGATTCCAGGGATGGCAGGACTGACATATGAGAAGAGACTGGATTGACTAGGCTTACATTCACTGGAATTTAAAAGAATGAGAGGGGATCTCAAACATAAAATTCTGACAGGACTGGACAGGTTAGATGCAGGAAGAATGTTCCCGATGTTGGGGAAGTCCAGAACCAGGGGTCACAGTCTAAGGATAAGGGGTAAGCCATTTAGAACCACGATGAGGAGAAACTTCTTCACTCAGAATTGTGAACCTGTGGAATTCTCTACCAGAGTTGTTGAGGCCAGTTCGTTAGATATATTCAAAAGGGAGTTAGATGTGGCCCTTTCGGCTAAAGGGATCAAGGGGTATGGATAGAAAGCAGGAAAGGGGTACTGAGGGAATGATCAGCCATGATCTTATTGAATGGCGGTGCAGGCTCGAAGGGCCGAATGGCCTACTCCTGCACCTATTTTCTATGTTTCCATGTTTCCAGTCTTCCCCCACAAGGGGACACATCATCTCTACGTCTACCCGATCGAACACTAATTTTTTTTTTTTATATATATAGAAAGGTGTCTATCGGGTCACGCCTCAACCTTCTCTAGAGAAAGAGGGGCGCCCCCAGCCTAACCGAAAGGATTATCCTACAACTTGCTCAACTTACTGTTAATATTTCACACTCCCCATTCCTCCTATATGCTCACCCCAGTTTAAGGGAGGGGGTTTGGGGGGGGTGGAAGGTTAGAGGTTTCTTGTAGACACAAGTATACACACTGTCCGTTCTGTCAGCACCCACCCTTAAACTAACCCAACCCCTAAGGCACAACACTGGCAGGAGTCAATTCCACAGACTCATTACCTTACTAAGTAAAGGAACCAGCCATTCAGCCCCTCGACCCTGTTCGGCTCTTGGTTGGCACGGACACGATAGGTTGAAATGACCTCCTTCCATCCTGTAAACTGCTATGATTCTAAATAGCCCACCAACGTGGTGCTCCCAAACCATATAGTCTCCGTCAATGCCCCCCTGCCTCAGCTCATCCGCTGCTGAAGCCCTCATCCGTGCCTTAGTCACCCATCAGACTTGACTATTCCAACGCACCGCATGCCTGGCTGGCCTCCCACGTTCTACCCAACATGAACGAGAGATGATCCAAAACTCAGCTGGCCCCACTCGCAAGTCCCGCTCACTCAACTGACATTGGCTCCCAGTTAAACAGCACCGCAAGTTGAAAATTCTCATCCTCGTTTACAAATCCCTCCATGGCCGCCTCACCCCCTCCCTAGCTCTAACCTCATGCAGCCCCTATACCCCTCCCTATCTAACCTCCTCCAGCCCCCATACCCCTCCCTAGCTCCAACCTCCTCCATCCCCTACACCCCTCCCTAGCTCCAACCTCCTACACCCCTCCCTAGCTCCAACCTCCTCCACCCCCTACACCCCTCCCTAGCTCCAACCTCCTCCTGCCCCGACACCCTTCCCCATCTAATCTTTTTCAGCCTCACAAACCCGAGATGCCTACGCTCCCCTAATTCTGCCTCTCGAGCATCTCCAATTATATTTTAAAAAATCACAACCATCGGGGGCCTCAAGCTCTGGAACTCCCTCCCTAAACTTCTCCGCCTCTCTCCTCCTTCACGATGCTCCTGAAAAAAGTCTCCCTCAGAACAAGCTTGTGCTCAGCGGCGCTAATTTCTACTTATACGGCTCGGTATCAAATTTATTTTAAGCATTTAATACCCCTGTGAAGCACCTTGGGGCATGTTTAAGGTGCAATATAAACATAGGTTGCGGTTAATCCATTTGCTGGACAGTCCACTAGAGAGGATGAGGAGGGAAAAAAAGAAAAAAAAAAGGTGCATTCCCTTCCCAAGAGTCACTGGGCTTATTGCGAAGGTTTGATATCTGCACAGGACAGTTGCATGTTCTCCTGTCTATACACACACACGACCCTGAATTGCACAAATTTGTTGTGGTATTGGATAATCGGTTTTCCTGTCCCCACTTGCTGCCTCGGGACAGCTGTCAGTGTCTTTGCAATATATGGCTTGTGGTTTTAGGGTTTGACAGTTAACAGTCACACAGGCAGGGCCCCCCCACTCCTCCTCGTGTCAGCACAGTTACTGCTACTGCAAGTCAGAGCAGCTCTCCGCACGGACTTAACCCCCTCCTGTCCAGCCATACCCTGCGTCCTCTCTCCCTCCAGTCTGTTCAAAAGAACACAACATAAGAATTAGGAACAGGAGTAGGCCATCTAGCCCCTCGAGCCTGCTCCGCCATTCAACAAGATCATGGCGGATCTGGCCGTGGACTCAGCTCCACTTACCCGCCCGCGCCCCGTAACCCTTAATTCCCTTATTGGTTAAAAAAAATCTGTCTGTGACTTGAACACATTCAATGAGCTAGCCTCAACTGCTTCCTTGGGCAGAGAATTCTACAGATTCACAACCCTCTGGGGGAAGAAATTCCTTCTCAACTCGGTTTTAAATTGGCCAGAGCGACCAAGGACTCAAGGGACACTGGCCTCAAGAACATAACACAAGAAATAGGAGCAGGAGTCGGCCATTCGGCCCCTCGAGACTGCTCCGCCATTTAATCCGATCATGGCTGATCCGATCATGGACTCAGCTCCACTTCCCTGCCCGCCCCCTTATCCCCTTATCGGTTAAGAAACTGTCTATCTCTGTCTTAAATATATTCAATGTCCCGGCTTCCACAGCTCTCGGGCAGCAAATTCCACAGATTTACAACCACCTGAGAGAAAAAAATTCCTCCTCATCTCAGTTTTAAATGGGCGGCCCCTTATTCTAAGATCATGCCCCCTAGTTCTAGTCTCCCCCATCAGTGGAAACATCCTCTCTGCATCCACCTTGTCAAACCCACTCATAATCTGATAAGTTTCGATAAGATCACCTCTCATTCTTCTGAACTCCAATGAGTAGAGGCCCAACCTCCTCAACCTTTCCTCATAAGTCAACCCCCTCATCCCCGGAATCAACCGAGTGAACCTTCTCTGAACTGCCTCCAAAGCAAGTATATCCTTTCGTAAATATGGAAACCAAAACTGCACGCAGTACTCCAGGTGTGGCCTCACCAATACCCTGTATAACTGGAGCAAGACTTCCCTGCTTTTATACTCCATCCCCCTTTGCAATAAAGGCCAAGATACCATTGGCCTTCCTGATCACTTGCTGTACCTGCATACTAACCTTTTGTGTTTCATGCACAAGTAACCCCCAGGTCCTGCTGTACTGCAGCACTTTGCAATCTTTCTCCATTTAAATAACAACTTGCTCTTTGGTAGAAAAAAAATCAAAGTGCATGACCTCACACTTTCCAACATTATACTCCATCTGACAAATTTTTGCCCACTCACTGAGCCTGTCTGTGTCCTTTTGCAGATTTTTTGTGTGTCCTCCTCACACATTGCTTTTCCTCCCATCTTTGGGAATTAGTGTGTGAATGATTTGGCTTTGCTCCATTTAATCCTTGGGCAGGGTCAGCGTACAGTTTACCAGAAATCAATCCAATTCAATATCACAACTTGGTACCTTGGAATTTCAGGTCGCGAACAGAGAGTCCAGCATCAGAGCCATCACGGGGGTGTTCATGTTTGTATTTAAATGGAGCAAACTTGAAATTTAGCACAAAGGCCTTCAATGGAAATACTGGCCCAATCCTTCGCCCCTCTTTTCCCCCACCCCCCCAGACTATATTGCCAACTCATTCAGGAGGTAGGGTTAAAATGGTTACTGGCTATCCCCCTTACCCAGCCCCAATAGGTGCACAGTACTATCCCACCAAAAGCAATGTGATCCTGACCAGGTGGATTTTTTTTTTGTGATGTTGGTTGAAGGGTAATTCTGGCCCCCAGGGAGATCTGCCCGCTTCTCTTCCTCCAATCATGCCAGTGGGATCTTTTACATACGCCCAAGGGCAGGACAGTGCAGCGCTCCCTCAATACCACCCCTCCAACAGCGCAGCACGGTGCTGCCTCAGTACTGCCCCTCCAGTACCATCTTCTGGCACAGAGAGGTCTGGGACTGGAGGTGGAGAGAGATGGGGCAGGGGGAGGCTAGGGCAATGGAGGGATTGGAACAGGAGGATGGAGAATTTAAAAACAAGGTGTTGCCAGACTGGCAGCCAGTGTTGGTTAACTAGAGGTGCCCCCAACCCAAAACATGAAGCAGCTCACTCACTGAACGATTGGAGGTCAGTGTCCGATTATTTCCTTCTGCAGATCCCAAACTCCCAGGAGTTCACTGGGTTGGGAAGGCAAGCAAGTGTGTCACACTATAGCAGCTGCAGCTCAACACTCCATCTCCAGCACTGCAGATGTTGGGAACACCCCAATCCATAGGGGTCAGAGGCCAGAATGAGACACTCAGGATCGCTGCACAGTTCTCAGCTCACTGAAGCGAAAGTTAGTGCTGGGCCAGAGAAACCTGGTGTCAGGAACACCGCAACACTCCCAGGGCAGGTATGGCACAGGGTTAGATACAGAGTAAAGCTCCCTCTGCACTGTCCCATCAAACACTCCCAGGGCAGGTACAGCACAGGGTTAGATACAGAGTAAAGCTCCCTCTGCACTGTCCCATCAAACACTCCCAGAGCAGGTACAGGGGGTTAGATACAGAGTAAATGTATGGTGCATATACACTGTCACATCACACATCGGGCACATTGTCACACATCACAATGTAACCCCACTTTTCATTTTTTTTTTTTTAAAAAAGGAGAAAACAGGGAATTATAGACCGGTCAGCCTGACATCAGTAGTGGGCAAAATGATGGAATCAATTATTAAGGATGTCATAACAGCACATTTGGAAAGTGGTGACATGATAGGTCCAAGTCAGCATGGATTTGTGAAAGGGAATCATGCTTGACAAATCTTCTAGAATTTTTTGAGGATGTTTCCAGTAGAGTGGACAAGGGAAGAACCAGTTGATGTGGTGTATTTGGACTTTCAGAAGGCTTAAAGTGCAAAGTTAAAGCACATGGGATTGGGGGTAGTGTGCTGACGTGGATTGAGAACTGGTTGGCAGACAGGAAGCAAAGAGTAGGAGTAAATGGGTACTTTTCAGAATGGCAGGCAGTGACTAGTGGGGTACCGCAAGGTTCTGTGCTGGGGCCCCAGCTGTTTACACTGTACATTAATGATTTAGACGAGGGGATTAAATGCAGTATCTCCAAATTTGCAGATGACACGAAGTTGGGTGGCAGTGTGAGCTGCGAGGAGGATGCTATTAGGCTGCAGAGTGACTTGGATAGGTTAGGTGAGTGGGCAAATGCATGGCAGATGAAGTATAATGTGGATAAATGTGAGGTTATTCACTTTGGTGGTAAAAAGAGAGACTATTATCTGAATGGAAACAGATTAGGAAAAGGGGAGGTGCAACGAGACCTGGTGTCATGGTACATCAGTCATTGAAGGTTGGCATGCAGGTACAGCAGGCGGTTAAGAAAGCAAATGGCATGTTGGCCTTCATAGCGAGGGGATTTGAGTACAGGGACAGGGAGATGTTACTACAGTTGTACAGGGCCTTGGTGAGGCCACACCTGGAGTATTGTGTACAGTTTTGCTCTCCTAACTTGAGGAAGGACATTCTTGCTATTGAGGGAGTGCAGCGAAGGTTCACCAGACTGATTCCCGGGATGGTGGGACTGGCATATCAAGAAAGACTGGATCAACTGGGCTTGTATTCACTGGAGTTCAGAAGAATGAGGGGATCTCAGAAACATTTAAAATTCTGACAGGTTTAGACAGGTTAGATGCAGGAAGAATGTTCCTGATGTTGGGGAAGTCCAGAACCAGGGGTCACAGTCTAAGGACAAGGGGTAAGCCATTTAGGACCGAGATGAGGAGAAACTTCTTCACCCAGAGAGTGGCGAACCTGTGGAATTCTCTACCACAGAAAGTTGTTGAGGCCAATTCACTAAATATATTCAAAAAGGAGTTAGATGTAGTCCTTACTACTAGGGGGATCAAGGGGTATGGCAAGAAAGCAGGAATGGGGTACTGAAGTTGCATGTTCAGCCATGAACTCATTGAATGGTAGTGCTGGCTCGAATGGCCGAATGGTCTACTCCTGCACCTATTTTCTATGTTTAAAGCTCCCTCTCCACTGTCCCATCAAACACTCCCAGGGAAGGTATGGAGTGTGGGGGTTATGTTAGCTTCTCAGTAAAAGTGACTGAAGTTTGTAAAAAGTCAACAGGTTCGCTGAAATCCTTTAGGGAAGGAAAGCAACTGCCTTCATCCAGTCTGGCCGATATGTGACTCCAGTCCAATACCAAGTCTCTATCTTCTGAAGCGGCCTAGTAAGCCCCTTAGTATCAAACCTCTTTCCCTCAGGCAGCCCCCCAGGGTCGAGGAAGACTTGCTTCCACTCTTAACAAGAGTCCTTTGGTGGCTGAACAGTCCAATACGAGAACCACAGTCCCCATTACAGGTGGGATAGACAATGGTTGAGGGAAGGGGAGGGTGGGACTGGTTTGCCGCACGCTCCTTCCGCTGCCTGCGCTTGGTTTCTGCACGCTCTCGGCGACAAGACTGGAGGTGCTCAGCGCCCCTCCCGGATGCACTTCCTCCACTTAGGGCGGACTGGTCTTTGGCCCAGGGA
The DNA here is from genome assembly GCF_044704955.1 of Pristiophorus japonicus. Taxonomy (NCBI): domain Eukaryota; kingdom Metazoa; phylum Chordata; class Chondrichthyes; family Pristiophoridae; genus Pristiophorus; species Pristiophorus japonicus. Next base: position 8,942,331 of record NC_092008.1, read on the forward strand.
CTCCCAGGTGTCGGTGGGGGAATGTTGCACTTTATCAGGGAGGCTTTGAGGGCGGTCCCTTGTAACGTTTCCTCTGCCCACCTTTGGCTCGTTTGCCGTGAAGGAGTTCCGAGTAGAGCGCTTGCCTTGGGAGTCTCGTGTCAGGGGACATGCGGACAATGTGACCCGGCCCAGCGGAGCTGGTCGAGTGTGGTCAGTGCTTAGATGTTGGCCTGGTCGAGGACGCCAACGTTGGTGCGTCTGTCCTCCCAGGGGATTTGCAGGATCTTGCTGAGACATCGTTGGTGGTATTTCTCCAGTGACTTGGGAGATGCCTGCTGTACACGGTCCATGTCTCTAGTGTGTGGGGCAAGTACTGGGCAATCAGTGCCAGCCTTACTGGTGACATACACACCCCCCCCCACAATATGAATAACTCGATTAATGTATCCCATTCTCCCCCCCCGAACACCATCCTTGGAAGCTTGCTCTATATGCGGGCACGAGAGATTTCGAAGCTCAGTGACCCACGAGACAGGCACTACATCAAGGGGGTGGGGGAAGGAACACTCAACTAGCTGTGGCGTGCCATTATCGTGACAGTCAGAGGCACCCACTTCCGACTGTGCCCTTTCGCGTGATGAGCCTAACCACATCAGATGGCACAATCGGTTGGTGCCACTCAAGTCGAGGGAGAGGAGAGACTGGGTGAGTTCCCGCAAGAGGTTTCGCACAAGCCAACCAAGCCCACGCCTTAACCCCACGCTCCACCACAAGCATGCTAGCCTTCAGCTGCAGAGAAAACTGTGGGAGAGGGTGGGCGGGTCTGTTCTGGGAGCGACAGAATTGGAAAAGCACAAGAGGGCACAACACAGCAAGAGGCCATTCAGCACCATCGTTCCGTGCCAGTTTATGCACCAGACCAGCCTCCCCCCATCACTGTTAAACCCCCTCTATACTATTCACCTCGAGCCCTCCCTGTGGCAGCAAGTTCCACATTCTCACTGCTCTCTGGGTAAAGAAGTTTCCCTGAATTACCTGATTGGATCAGTGACTTCTCGTATTGATTAGAATGAGACAAGATCATTCGGAGACATTGAGTGCAAACATCTCAGTTTAAGGTGTACATTAAAATATCCCTATTTGGAAGAATAGCAGGGGAGTTATCCCCGGTGTCCTGGGGCCAATATTTATCCCTCAATCAATATAACAACAGATTATCTGGCTCCTAAGAAATAGGAGCAGGAGTCGGCCATTTGGCCCCTCGAGCCTGCTCCGCCATTTAATACGATCATGGCTGATCCGATCATGGACTCAGCTCCACTTCCCTGCCCACCCCCTTATCTGTTAAACTGTATCTCGGTCTTAAATATATTCAATGTCCCGGCTTCCACAGCTCTGAGGCAGCGAATTCCACAGATTTACAACCCTCAGAAGAAATTCCTCCTCATCGCAGTTTTAAATGGGCGGCCCCTTATTCTAAGACCATGCCCCCCTAGTTCTAGTCTCCCCCATCAGTGGAAACATCCTCTCTGCATCCACCTTGTCAAGCCCCCTCAATCTTATACGTTGCGATAAGATCACCTATTATCATATTGCTGTGCGTGGGAGCTTGCTGTGCACAAATTGGCTGCCGTGTTTCCAACATTACAACAGTGACTACACTTCAAAAAGTACTTAATTGACTGTAAAGCGCTGCGAGACATCCGGTGGTTGTGAAAGGCGCTATATAGACCCAAGTATTTTTCTTTCTGATGGCCTCCTAGTTTTGATCTTGCTTACAATTCTGCCCCGTCAAACCCTTTTCATTCTGGTGCACAACTATGGGTAGACCACACTAAGGGAAGTACTGTGCACAGTTCTGGTCTTAATATTACCCCTCCCCAAAAAAAAAAGAAGAGGCACTGGAGATAGTGCAAAAGATTTAGCAGCTTGATACCAGAACAGATAGGCAGCAACTCATCAGGGGAAAAAAAAAAAGACAGGGAGGGAGAGGTGCTCTTCGAAAAACAGCAATGGTAAAGTTCTCCTCAGGGTTCGGACGACAAGATTTCTCGCGCAATCGTCACTGATCTGGTTGTCACCAGACTGCGGTTTGTGGGAGCTTGCTGTGCGCAAAAAAATAATCGGCTGCCGCGTTTCCAACAGTGACTGCACGCCAAAAAGTACTTCAGTGGTTGTAAAGCGCTTTGGGGGAAGTCGTCATGAAAGGCACTATATAAAAATGAAAGTGTTTGGCTCAACAGCGAGTAAGGAGGCCATTGGATGCTAATTAGGAGTGCCCCTCAGCCACTACAGCCAGCACCAGGGGCAGTCGCTCGACACGATCACAGGCTCAAAGTCCTGCTGTGGGGTGGGGGGACTTGTACCCACAGCCCCTCCCACCCCTCCCCAGACTCTGCCAGACCCAGAGCCTAACTGCTATGCAGGCTGATTGCTAGCCAGCGACTTCTGCTCAAAACGCTGGGGCGCGAAGGACCGCCACACTCACTGGCGATGCACACCAGAGTCAAATAGCCCGACACTCAGAACCCCTGCCCCCCCCCCGCCCCACACTGGCAGTTCAGCACCAGAGCAACCAATGCACCCACCCTCCGATAACAGGGCACCTGCCATGCTAGCCCAGATTGAAATTGCATGGATATCACAGCTTTTTAAAAAATAAAACGCAGTAAAACCTCCCAGGGCTTGTCACAGGCTTGGGAAATCGAGGCGAAACCAGACATCTGAGCCACACGTGGATATACTGGGGAACAGGCGACCAAAGACTGGGTCAAAGAGGTGAATTTGAAGGAACATCTTTATAAAAAGGAATGGGGCAGAGGGGTTTACAGAGGGAATTCCAGAGCTAAGGGCCCAGGCAGCTGAAGGCACAGCCACCGATGGAAATTGGTCGGAGGGCGAGAAAGAGGCTAGAATTGGAGGAGAGCAGAGCTCTGGGAGGGTTGTAGGAGGTTACAGAGATAGGGAGGGGTGTGGGGGCTGGAGGAGGTTAGAGACAGGGAAGGGGTGCCGGGGCTAGAGGAGGTTACAGAGACAGAGAGGGGGTGCCGGGGCTTGAGGAGGTTACAGAGACAGGGAGGGGGTGTAGGGGCTGGAGGAGGTTACAGAAACAGGGAGGGGCAAGAGACAAGGGATTCGAACACGTGATGGGCCAATTTTAAAAACCGAGGCATTGCCAAACCAGGAGCCAATGTCAGCCAGCAAGCACAGAACCCAAGTAATGGATGGGAGGTTTAGAGTGGAGAACATTTTCTTCACCCAGAGGGTGGTGGGGGTCTGGGGTGGAACTCACAGCCTGAAAGGGCAGTAAAGGCAGAAACCCTCACCACATTTGGATGTGCAGCTTGAAGTGCCGTAACCTACAGGGCTACGGACCCAGAGCGGGAAAGTGAGATTAGGCTGGGTAGCTCTTGGTCGGCCAGCGTAGCAGACACAATGGGCCGAAATTGGCCTCCTTTAATGCCGTAAATTTCTACGTTTCACAGGGGTGATATGCACTCCATTTGCACATAGAAAAAATACCCCCACACCCATCTCCAACCTGCCGAAATCCCTATAAAACAAGTTAGAATGTGATTGAGAGAATGTGATTGTGGGGTTGATCGATTGTCGAGAGCTGGGTGATGGAGAGGAGCTCAAGGGCTCCTCCCAGTGGTGGTGATGATTAATGGCCATCACACACACCCATCCCACCGCCCATTCACCTAGCCCAGCACCACATCGCAGAGACCAAGAAGGATCCCATTGAGTCTCTCTGCAGTTAGCCAAACTCTCCACTAGTGGGCCGTCAGGACTCAAGGCTGATTGGGCTGCCTTATCCCTCCACACTTTCAGCCCGTTACATTAGGAACAGGAGGCCATTCAGCCCCTCGAGCCCGTTACACCATTTAATGATAGTGGCCGATTTGTATCTCCGCCCTGGTTGGGAGTGGGGGGGGGGGGTAAAGTAGAGGAAGGAGCCCATACCCATTTAGTGCCCCCTCCCCCACCTAATGCCAGAGAGCACCAGGCCAACCTCAAACCGTGATGCACCTCACAGCAGAGCAGCAGGCGCACACATGTCTAGACTGGGATCAGTCACTCGGGTGAGGCACTTGGCAGCAATGAGACATTGTCATGAGTCAGAACCTCCGGGGGGGGGGGGAGGGGGGAAGAAAATGAGCACTTCTTTGTAGAGCGAGCATTACATTGTGTAACAGAGCAGTGCCCCCACCCCCCCCCACCACCGCACTGGTGTATATCCTCAGAGAGAGAGAGAGAGAGAGAGGGGAGGATGAGGGGAAGGAGAGAGTGAGAGAGAGAGAGAGAGAGAGAGAGGAGGCAGAAATGGACAGACAGATGAGGGGAAGAGGGGAAGGAGAGAGAGAGAGAGAGAGAGACACACACACACACACACAGAAGGGGAGGAGGTAAAGAGAGAGAGAGGCCACACCCAGGATTTCTCCCAGCTTTCTGCAAATTGTGGTCAAATTCCTGCAGCTGTGGTTCCAGGACAGGCAGAGGCCAGGCCTGGCTTCAGACAAGAGGGAATTGGAGGCAATATTACACCCCCATCCGCTTCCCTTCAAACCAATCTCACTCCCCTTCCTGTTTGCCACCTAACTGTTCTCCCAGGGGCCTGTTGAAGGGGAGGGGGATACTGCTGACATGTTCTGTGTGTTATACCCACAATGTCAGAGAGAGAGAGAGAGAGAGCGCGCGAGAGAGAGTTCTCTTAATCTAAAACATGGGCTATTTAACAAAAGGCTAAACACGTTTTTCAGCAGAAGGCAAACTTTCACATTCCAATGCACACTAAAATCACGCCACCGTGCAGATTGAACAAGGGGGGGCACTTTTGAGTTATAGAAACTTTCCTTCGACTTGTTGAGGCGTTCCCCGATTGCAGACAAAAATGAATGGAGATTGAAAACAAGTTTTTCAGTTCAAATTGCCCTCAAAAAAAATTAACGTTCAACCACAGGAAGCGAGATTTACTTAACTTTGTACAAGAAAAATATCCCCCCCCGCCTCCTCTTCAACAAGGTCAGTTATTTAACGAGAGAGAGAGAGAGAGAGAGAGAGAGAGATTTTTCAACAGGGGGAAGGGAGCGAGGCACCAAGCTATGGAACAATTAACCAAAAAAAAAGTTTGCAAACTAAGAGCGCCCTGGAGGGAAAGATCCCTGTCCCACCCCCTCCCGGGAAGTGTGTGTGTGTGTGTAGCAGTAAACTCAAAGGAAAAAAGTTAACTTGTATTGTTAGAATTTGCAACAGTTTGGGTGGGGAGGTGGGTTGTTTAATTTCAACTCCCAAAAAGCTGGTCAATTTCACCCCGCCCCCACAAGTGGGTCAATTTCAACCCCCCACCCCAAAGTTTTTGGGCCAATTACACCCCCCCTAAAAAAAAGTTCGAGAGTCAATTTCAACTCGCAAAAAGTTTGGCAATTTCACCCACCCGCCGCAAAAAGTTAATTTCACCCCTCCCCCCGCAAAAGTTCGCCAAGTACACCGCCCCCCCCCAAAAAAAAAGTTTGTGCATCAATTTCAACTTCCAAAAAGTTTGACAATTTCACCCCCCCCCCCGCCCCAAAAAAAAATCACACACACACCATCCCTCCCCATCTCCTCCCTCCCCTCAAAAAAGTGTTAAACTTTGGGAGGGGGAAGGGGAGGTGAAATTGACAATTACCACCGCCCCCCAAAAAGTTGTCTCAACTTCAACTCGCAAAAAGTTGGTCAATTTCACCCACCCCATTTCACCCCCAAAAATAGTCAAGTACATCCACCCCTCCTAAAAAGTTGGTCAATTTCACACACACGAAAAGTTTGTGGGTCAATTTCATACTCACAGGGGGGAAAAAAAAGTTTCTAAAAAGTTTAGGGAAGTTTTTCAAAGAGGCACAGAACGCTACAGATGTTGAAGTTTTTGGGAGGGAGGGGGTGAAGAGGAGAAGGGGGGTTAAAAACTCACCGATCGACACCAGCTTGATGTTCTCCCGGTCCAAAAACTCGAGTCCCACCGACACATTCTCCAGCTGCATCTGCCTGAAGTTGGGACGCTGGTTGAATTTCCTGAACATCTTCTTCTGGCTGAGCACCTCCAGCAGGGCGATGAGCCTCAGCCCATCGCTCAGGTCAGTCTGCAGGTTGGCGATCCGCTTGTTCACGCACTTCAGGTGCTCGTTGCACCAGCGGGTGAAGGTGTTCTGCTGGATCTTTTTCCACGGGGCGTCCTCCGCCAGGTCCTTCTCGGTGGCCGGCATCTCGGCGTCCGCTGCTGCTGCTCCCGGAGCGCCGACTGCTGCTGGTCCTGGCGGCGCTGCACTCTGCCTCAACTGCGAGCTACTCATCGTTACAGCGGCTGTACACGGCCACCGCTTGTTCAGCTGGGAGGAGACACAGCTATTAATGGGTGGCTCTTAAAGGGCCCCTGCTCCCCGCCCCCACATCTCCCTCCCTCCCACTCTCCCCCCTCCCCTCCCTCAACCCCTCTCCCCTCTCTCACCTCCCCTCTCCCTCACTCCCACTCTCCCCCCTCCCCTCCCTCACCCCCTCCCTCCCTCTCTCCCCTCTATCTCCCCTCCCTCACCCTCCTCTCCCCTCCCTCTCCCTCCCTCCCACTCTCCCCCTCCCCTCCTTCACCCCCCCTCCCCTCCCTCACCCCCTCCCTCCCTCTCTCCCCTCTATCTCCCCTCCCTCACCCCCCTCTCCCCTCCCTCTCCCTCCCTCCCACTCTCCCCCCTCCCCTCCCTCACCCCCTCCCTCCCTCTCGCCCCTCTATCTCCCCTCCCTCACCCCCCTCTACCCTCCCTCTCCCTCCCTCCCACTCTCCCCCTCCCCTCCTTCACCCCCTCTCCCCTCCCTCACCCCCCTCTCCCCTCCCTCTCCCTCCCTCCCACTCTCCCCCCTCCCCTCCCTCCCTCACCCCC
>NC_092008.1:8949423-9034423 GCF_044704955.1 Pristiophorus japonicus
GAGAGGGAGAGAAGGGATGCGAGGGAAGAACGAGGGGGAGGGAGGAGGAGTTGAGAGGGGAGGAGTTGAGGGAGACAGGAGGAGGAGGGAGAGAGGGGAAGGGGAAGGGGAGGAGGAGGGAGCGAGGGAGAGAGGGGGTGGGGAAAGAGGAGGAGGGGAAAAAGGAGGAGGGGAGAGGGGAGGGGGGAGGAGGGGGAGGGAGAGAGAAGTGGGGAGGGAGAGAGGAGGAGGTGGAGGGGAGAGGGAGGAGGGTGAGGGGGGGGGTGGAGAGATGAGACCTCAGGGTTCTCCTGGTCTGTACAGTTCAGTCCGGTGCACCCCGGGGAAAGGGCTATCTGACCTTGTGAGCCTTCGCTTGGGCAAGGGACAGAGAACGGACCCCAGCATGAATCACCCAACGAGGATTCACGAGAGGATGGGACTGGCTTGGGGGGGCCTGAGGGGTGGAGGGGAAACACGGTGTGGGTGACAGGGTTCCCTGGGGCCCCAGCAGCCATTCCGACTGCATCAACCCAGCCAGCTAATTGGCTGTGGTGGGCGGAGGAGATTCGTAGCCATGCCCCCTGTCCTGATCTGACCAGACTGCTTAACGACCCCCAGTCCCCCACCCCCCCGACCCGCCCCCAACTCTATCATGGCTGAGATCTCCTGCTAGGCATAGGCTCAGCCAATCGCCCGGCCTCAACTTGCAATCAATGGCCTGCTATTCGACCACGTAAGGCTGCACACAATCCTTTCTTCACCCAAGCAGGGAGGGAGGGGGTTAATTTATTAAGAGGGGGGGGGGACCCAATCCTTTTTGCAGGGAGGGGTGGGAGTGAGGGGGAAGTTAATTTGTTAGCGAGGGCGGGGGGGCTGATTTTAAAATGAGATTTCATTCATAAGGACCATGAGACAGAATCCGATTGGCAGGTTGCATTCGATGGGGGGGAGTCGGGAGGGCTTGTCCCAAAAGGATTTAAAGCAAGACTGATCCCACCCCGTCCCCCACCATACCAACCCTCCCCCCCCCTCAAAAAAAATCAATCTCGGGAAATCTCCACGTCTCCATGTCCCAATCCATCCCAGGCGAAAGCAAGTTCAGAAATGGAATTTTGGTCAACGGACGAAAGTTGTCAGCACCCCAGCCATTCCACTGTGGGAGGCTGGGGCTTATTTGCTCATTGAAGGGGCAAGATTTTGAATTCAAATCCTATTCCCCCACCCCAACCCCCTCGCACCCTTGCCATTCCTGTCCCTCACTTCAATTCCCCAACTCTTCCGGAGGCGATGAATCAGAGAATCACAGACATTTACAGCGCGGGAGGAGGCCATTCCGGCCCATCGTGACCCTCGCCGGCTGACCAAGAGCCATCCCGGCCTAATCCCACTTTCCCGCTCTGGGTCCGTAGCCCTGTAGGTTACGGCCCTTCAAGCTGCACATCCAAATGTGGTGAGGGTTTCTGCCTCTACCGCCCTTTCAGGCCGTGAGTTCCACCCCAGACCCCCACCGCCCTCTGGGTGAAGACATTTCCCCTCAAATCCCCTCTAAACCCCCCCCAATTACTTTCAATCTCTGCCCCCTGGTTGTTGACCCCTCCGCCAAGGGAAACAGGTCCGTCCTATCCACTCTATCCAGGCCCCTCACATCTCAATCAGGTCTCCCCTCAGCCTCCTCTGTTCCAAGGAAAACAACCCCAGCCTCTCCAATCTTTCCTCATCACAAAAATTCTCCCGTCCCGGCAACATCTCTCACTGGGCTACGGCTAGATGGCGAGCAGCAGCAGGCTATTTGGCTGTGGGAAGCATCGTTGACCCGTCCTCAGCCAATGACCAGTTGGGAGGGACGGGGGAAGGTTCCACTGGTCGGCCATTGATATTTTCATTCCCCTCCTCCCCCAACCCGCTGACCCTGCTGCCGATTGTGAGACCCCCCCAACACCCCACCCCCACCGATCACACCCTGGGCAGCAAAGGAACAGAAGGAGGCCGTTCAGCCCCTCGAGCCTGTTACATTAGGAACAGGAGGAGGCCCATTCAGCCCCTCGAGCCTGTTACATTAGGGACAGGAGGAGGCCGTTCAGCCCCTCGAGCCTGTTACATTAGGAACAGGAGGAGGCCATTCAGCCCCTCGAGCCTGTTACATTAGGAACAGGAGGAGGCCCATTCAGCCCTTCGAGCCTGTTACATTAGGAACAGGAGGAGGCCCATTCAGCCCCTTGAGCCTGTTACATTAGGAACAGGAGGAGGCCATTCAACCCTCGAGCCTGTTACATTAGGAACAGGAGGAGGCCATTCAGCCCCTCGAGCCTGTTACATTAGGAACAGGAGGAGGCCCATTCAGCCCTTCGAGCCTGTTACATTAGGAACAGGAGGAGGCCATTCAGCCCCTCGAGCCTGTTACATTAGGAACAGGAGGAGGCCATTCAGCCCCTCGAGCCTGTTACATTAGGAACAGGAGGAGGCCATTCAGCCCTTCGAGCCTGTTACATTAGGAACAGGAGGAGGCCCATTCAGCCCCTTGAGCCTGTTACATTAGGAACAGGAGGAGGCCATTCAGCCCCTCGAGCCTGTTACATTAGGAACAGGAGGAGGCCATTCAGCCCTTCGAGCCTGTTACATTAGGAACAGGAGGAGGCCCATTCAGCCCCTCGAGCCTGTTACATTAGGAACAGGAGGAGGCCCATTCAGCCCCTCGAGCCTGTTACATTAGGAACAGGAGGAGGCCCATTCAGCCCCTCGAACCTGTTACATTAGGAACAGGAGGAGGCCATTCAGCCCCTCGAACCTGTTACATTAGGAACAGGAGGAGGCCGTTCAGCCCCTCGAGCCTGTTACATTAGGGACAGGAGGAGGCACATTCAGCCCTTCGAGCCTGTTACATTAGGAACAGGAGGAGGCCCATTCAGCCCCTCGAACCTGTTACATTAGGAACAGGAGGAGGCCATTCAGCCCCTCGAGCCTGTTACATTAGGAACAGGAGGAGGCCGTTCAGCCCCTCGAGCCTGTTACATTAGGGACAGGAGGAGGCCGTTCAGCCCCTCGAGCCTGTTACATTAGGAACAGGAGGAGGCCCATTCATCCCCTCGAGCCTGTTACATTAGGAACAGGAGGAGGCCCATTCAGCCCCTCGAGCCTGTTACATTAGGAACAGGAGGAGGCCCATTCATCCCCTCGAGCCTGTTCCTCCATGCAATCAGGTCATGGCTGACCTGCGACCTCAACATCCATTTCGCTGTCTTTGCCCCATATCCCTCGCGACTCTTCGAATTGACCCCCAGGATCCACAGCCTTTTTGTGGGGAGAGAGTTGCAGATTCCCATTGCCCTGTGTGGGAAGAAGTGTTTCCCGACATCACCCCTGAACGGCCGAGCTCGAATTTGAAGGTGACGCCCCCTTGCTCTGGACTTCCCCTCCCCCCCCCCTCCCGCCCCACCAGAGGGAACAGTTTCTCTGTATCGCCCTTTCATAGTTTTAAACTGTACAACTGCACAGGGTATCGGTGAGGCCACACCTGGAGTACTGCGTGCAGTTCTGGTCTCCGTATTTAAGGAGGGATCTACTTGCATTGGAGGCAGTTCAGAGAAGGTTCACTCGGTTGATTCCGGGGACGAGGGGGTTGTCTTATGAGGAAAGGTTGAGCAGGTTGGGCCTATACACATTGGAATTCAGAAGAATGAGAGGTGATCTTATCGGAACGTGTAAGATTCTGAGGGGGCTGGACAAGGTGGATGCAGAGAGGATGTTTCCACTGATGGGGGAGACTAGAACTAGGGGGCATGGTCTTAGAATAAGGGGCCGCCCATTTAAGACTGAGATGAGGAGGAATTTCTTCTAGTGAATCTGTGGAATTCTCTGCCCCAGAGAGCTGGGGGGGCTGGGTCATTGAATATATTTAAGGCGGAGATAGACAGATTTTTGAGCGATAAGGGAGTGAAGGGGCGGGCGGGGAAGTGGAGCTGAGACCTTGATTGGATCAGCCGCGATCTTATTGAATGGCGGAGCAGGCTCGAGGGGCCGAATGGCCGACCAATGCTCCTATTTCTTACAAATGCTGGGTGGCCTGCTAAACTCGAGGTACTACAACTCAAGTTCCTGTTGACTCTCACGGCCTGGGATGGAGGCGGTTATTGGTGGGGGAGGGGGCGGGGTGGAGGGAGAGGAGGGGCCCCAGCCAGAATCTGCAGCTTTCAGGAAAGCAGGGTACAGAAGGCAAGCCTGGTCATCTCGTCCCGATATCTCAGTGGCTTTGTTTGGTGAGCAATTAATGCGGAGACAGTCAGGCGGCTGAGAGAGAGATAGCCAGCAACGCTTGGCCAGTGGGGAGGTCCAGGGGCAGATAGCCATCTCCCAGATGATTGTCCGCCTCAGTTAGGCGATCAGAGGCCAAGGGTCAGTCAACATCTCAAGGCACTGAAATACTTTTGGAGTGCGCTCACTGTTGTAATGTGGGAAACGCCAATTTGCGCACAGCAAGCTCCCACACACAGCGATGTGATAATGACCCGGATCATCTGTTTTTTAGTGATGTTGTTCGAGGGATACATATTGGGCCCAGGACACCGGGGAGAACTCCCCCCGGCTCTTCTTCAAAATAGTGGGCTTGGGATCTTATACATCCACCCGAGAGGGCAGACGGAGGCTCGGTTTCACGCCTCATCCGAAAGATGGCTCCTCCGACAGTGTGGCACTCCCTCAGTACCGTCCCTCCGGCAGTGTGGCACTCCCTCATTACCGCCCCTCCGACAGTGTGGCGCTCCCTGAGTACCGCACCTCCGACAGTGCGGCGTTCCCTCAGTACCGCCCCTCCGACAGTGCGGCGTTCCCTCAGTACTGCCCCTCCGACAGTGCGGTGCTCCCTGAGTACTGCCCCTCCGACAGTGCGGCGCTCCCTCAGTACTGCCCCTCCGACAGTGCGGCGCTCCCTCAGTACCGCCCCTCCGACAGTGCGGTGCTCCCTGAGTACTGCCCCTCCGACAGTGCGGCGCTCCCTCAGTTCTGACCCTCCGACAGTGCGGCGCTCCCTCAGTACCGCCCCTCCGATAGTGCGGCACTCCCTCAGTACTGCCCCTCCGACAGTGCGGCGCTCCCTCAGTACCGCCCCTCTGACAGTGCGGTGCTCCCTCAGTACCGCCCCTCCGACAGTGCGGCATTCCCTCAGTACTGCCCCTCCGACAGTGCGGTGCTCCCCCAGTACCACCCCTCCGACAGTGCGGCGCTCCCTCAGTACCGCCCCTCCGACAGTGCGGCACTCCCTCAGGACAGCCCCTCCGACAGTGCGGCACTCCCTCAGTACTGCCCCTCCGACAGTGCGGCACTCCCTCAGGACTGCCCCTCCGACAGTGTGGCACTCCCTCAGGACTGCCCCTCCGACAGTGCGGCACTCCCTCAGGACTGCCCCTCCGACAGTGCGGCACTCCCTCAGTACTGCCCCTCCGACAGTGCGGTGCTCCCTCAGGACTGGCACCGGGGCGGAGTGTCGGCCTGGATTACGGGGCTCGAGTTTGTGGAGTGGGGGCTCGAACCCACGACCTTCGGACTCAGAGTCGTTAGAAATCTAGAGAGCGCGGGGAAGGGGTCCACTGAACACAGAATTCAACTTGCCATCTGTGCCACCACTCACTCTCTCTTTTTGGAACCCCGACTATTTCAGTACTCGTCGAATGGGCAGTACTGAGGGAGCACCGCACTGTCGGAGGGGCGGTACTGAGGGAGCACCGCACTGTCGGAGGGGCAGTACTGAGGGAGCACCGCACTGTCGGAGGGGCGGTACTGAGGGAGCACCGCACTGTCGGAGGGGCAGTACTGAGGGAGCACCGCACTGTCGGAGGGGCAGTACTGCGGGAGCGCCATACTGTCGGAGGGGCAGTACTGAGGGAGCACCGCACTGTCGGAGGGGCAGTAGTGAGGGAGAGCCGCACTGTCGGAGGGGCAGTACTGAGGGAGCACCGCACTGTCGGAGGGGCGGTACTGAGGGAGCACCGCACTGTCGGAGGGGCAGTACTGAGGGAGTGCCGCACTGTCGGAGGGGCAGTACTGAGGGAGCGCCGCACTGCGCTGTCGGAGGGGCAGTACTGAGGGAGCGCCGTACTGTCGGAGGGGCAGTAGTGAGGGAGCGCCGTACTGTCGGAGGTGCAGTACCGAGGGAGCGCCATACTGTCGGAGGGGCAGTACTGAGGGAGCGCCGCACTGTCGGAGGGGCAGTACTGAGGGAGCCCCGCACTGTCGGAGGGGCGGTACTGAGGGAGCACCGCACTGTCGGAGGGGCGGTACTGAGGGAGCCCCGCACTGTCGGAGGGGCAGTACTGAGGGAGTGCCGCACTGTCGGAGGGGCAGTACTGAGGGAGCGCCGCACTGCGCTGTTGGAGGGGCAGTACTGAGGGAGCGCCGTACTGTCGGAGGGGCAGTAGTGAGGGAGCGCCGTACTGTCGGAGGGGCAGTACCGAGGGAGCGCCATACTGTCGGAGGGGCAGTAGTGAGGGAGCGCCGTACTGTCGGGAGGGGCAGTACTGAGGGAGCGCGCACTGTCGGAGGGGCAGTACTGAGGGAGTGCCGCACTGTCGGAGGGGCGGTACTGAGGGAGAGCCGCACTGTCGGAGGGGCTGTACTGAGGGAGCACCGCACTATCGGAGGGGCAGTACTGAGGGAGCGCCGTACTGTCGGAGGGGCGGTACTGAGGGAGCGCCGCACAGTCAGAGGGGCGGTGCTGAGGGAGCGCCGCACTGTCGGAGGGGCAGTACTGAGGGAGCGCGCACTGTCGGAGGGGCAGTACTGAGGGAGCGCCGTACTGTCGGAGGGGCAGTAGTGAGGGAGCGCCGCACCGTCGGAGGGGCAGTACTGAGGGAGTGCCGCACTGTCGGAGGGGCGGTACTGAGGGAGAGCCGCACTGTCGGAGGGGCAGTACTGAGGGAGCCCCGCACTGTCGGAGGGGCGGTACTGAGGGAGCGCCGCACTGTCGGAGGGGCGGTACTGAGGGAGCGCCGTACTGTCGGAGGGGCAGTACTGAGGGAGCGCCGTACTGTCGGAGGGGCAGTAGTGAGGGAGCGCCGTACTGTCGGAGGGGCAGTACTGAGGGAGCGCGCACTGTCGGAGGGGCAGTACTGAGGGAGCGCCGTACTGTAGGAGGGGCAGTAGTGAGGGAGCGCCGCACAGTCGGAGGGGCGGTACTGAGGGAGCGCCGCACTGTCGGAGGGGCGGTACTGAGGGAGCGCCGCACTGTCGGAGGGGCGGTACTGAGGGAGCGCCGCACTATCGGAGGGGCTGTACTGAGGGAGCCCCGCACTGTCGGAGGGGCGGTACTGAGGGAGCGCCGCACTGTCGGAGGGGCGGTACTGAGGGAGCGCCGCACTGTCGGAGGGGCAGTACTGAGGGAGCGCCGCACTGCGCTGTCGGAGGGGCAGTACTGAGGGAGCGCCGTACTGTCGGAGGGGCAGTAGTGAGGGAGCGCCGTACTGTCGGAGGGGCAGTAGTGAGGGAGCGCCGTACTGTCGGGAGAGGCAGTACTGAGGGAGCGCGCACTGTCGGAGGGGCAGTACTGAGGGAGTGCCGCACTGTCGGAGGGGCGGTACTGAGGGAGAGCCGCACTGTCGGAGGGGCTGTACTGAGGGAGCGCCGCACTGTCGGAGGGGTGGTACTGAGGGAGCGCCGCACTGTCGGAGAGGCAGTACTGAGGGAGCGCCGCACAGTCAGAGGGGCGGTACTGAGGGAGCGCCGCACTGTCGGAGGGGCAGTACTGAGGGAGCGCCGCACTGCGCTGTCGGAGGGGCAGTACTGAGGGAGCGCCATACTGTCGGAGGGGCAGTAGTGAGGGAGCACCGTACTGTCGGAGGGGCAGTACCGAGGGAGCGCCGTACTGTCGGAGGGGCAGTAGTGAGGGAGCGCCGTACTGTCGGGAGGGGCAGTACTGAGGGAGCGCGCACTGTCGGAGGGGCAGTACTGAGGGAGCGCCGTACTGTAGGAGGGGCAGTAGTGAGGGAGCGCCGCACAGTCGGAGGGGCGGTACTGAGGGAGCGCCGCACTGTCGGAGGGGCGGTACTGAGGGAGCGCCGCACTGTCGGAGGGGCGGTACTGAGGGAGCGCCGCACTATCGGAGGGGCAGTACTGAGGGAGCCCCGCACTGTCGGAGGGGCGGTACTGAGGGAGCGCCGCACTGTCGGAGGGGCGGTACTGAGGGAGCGCCGCACTGTCGGAGGGGCAGTACTGAGGGAGCGCCGCACTGCGCTGTCGGAGGGGCAGTACTGAGGGAGCGCCGTACTGTCGGAGGGGCAGTAGTGAGGGAGCGCCGTACTGTCGGAGGGGCAGTAGTGAGGGAGCGCCGTACTGTCGGGAGGGGCAGTACTGAGGGAGCGCGCACTGTCGGAGGGGCAGTACTGAGGGAGTGCCGCACTGTCGGAGGGGCGGTACTGAGGGAGAGCCGCACTGTCGGAGGGGCTGTACTGAGGGAGCGCCGCACTGTCGGAGGGGTGGTACTGAGGGAGCGCCGCACTGTCGGAGGGGCAGTACTGAGGGAGCGCCGCACAGTCAGAGGGGCGGTACTGAGGGAGCGCCGCACTGTCGGAGGGGCAGTACTGAGGGAGCGCCGCACTGCGCTGTCGGAGGGGCAGTACTGAGGGAGCGCCATACTGTCGGAGGGGCAGTAGTGAGGGAGCACCGTACTGTCGGAGGGGCAGTACCGAGGGAGCACCGTACTGTCGGAGGGGCAGTAGTGAGGGAGCGCCGTACTGTCGGGAGGGGCAGTACTGAGGGAGCGCGCACTGTCGGAGGGGCAGTACTGAGGGAGCGCCGTACTGTCGGAGGAGCAGTAGTGAGGGAGCGCCGCACTGTCGGAGGGGCAGTACTGAGGGAGTGCCAAACTGTCGGAGGGGCGGTACTGAGGGAGAGCCGCACTGTCGGAGGGGCAGTACTGAGGGAGCACCGCACTGTCGGAGGGGCAGTACTGAGGGAGCGCCGCACTGTCGGAGGGGCAGTACTGAGGGAGCGCCGCACTGCGCTGTCGGAGGGCAGTACTGAGGGAGCGCCGTACTGTCGGAGGGGCAGTACCGAGGGAGCGCCGTACTGTCGGAGGGGCAGTAGTGACGGAGCGCCGCACTGTTGGAGGGGCAGTACTGAGGGAGCGCCGCACTGTCGGAGGGGCAGTACTGAGGGAGCGCCGCACTGTCGGAGGGGCGGTACTGAGGGAGCGCCGCACTGTCGGAGGGGCGGTACTGAGGGAGCGCCGCACTGTCGGAGGGGCAGTACTGAGGGAGCGCCGCACTGCGCTGTCGGAGGGGCAGTAGTGAGGGAGCGCCGCACTGTCGGAGGGGCAGTACCGAGGGAGCGCCGTACTGTTGGAGGGGCAGTAGTGAGGGAGCGCCGCACTGTCGGAGGGGCAGTACTGAGGGAGCGCGAACTGTCGGAGGGGCGGTACTGAGGGAGCGCGCACTGTCGGAGGGGCAGTACTGAGGGAGCGCCGTACTGTCGGAGGGGCAGTAGTGAGGGAGCGCCGTACTGTCGGAGGGGCAGTACTGAGGGAGCGCGCACTGTCGGAGGGGCGGTACTGAGGGGCACTCCTCCTGGTGTCCTGGGGCCAATATTTATCCCTCAACCAGCATCGCTAAAACAGATGATCTGGGTCATTATCACACTGCTGTCTGTGGGAGCTTGCTGTGCACAAATTGGCTGCTGCGTTCCGTACATTACAACAGTGACTGCTCTCCAAAAAACCTCCTTCTTTGGCTGTCAGCGGCCTTGGGATGTCTTGAGATGATGAAAAGCGGTGGGAAAATGCATGTCTGTGTTTTGAGGAATGTGAGTGGACAAATGGCCAATGAGGTGGAATTCCATCTTGTTTCTTCTGAACCCAAATTCCAGGATTCCTTTGCCATCATCGTGAGTCAGCTCTGACTATCTGAATTCCACAGATGATACTCACATGCCGTCAGCATTTCAGGAGCCCAGGGTTCAACAAAAAGGATTTGCCCATTTATGACCATAGTCCTTATCTCAACCATCCCCACTCCCGTACTCTGCAATCCTTTCTGTTCCCCCTCCTTTCCCGGCCAAATTCCTGCACCGTCCACATCACTGACATCGCACGGTTTATCTGGAGCTCCCTGCCGGCACTCTATACCTGCCCTGGGAGTGTGTGATGGGGACAGTGTAGAGGGAGCTTTACTCTGTATCTAACCCCGTGCTGTACCTGCCCTGGGAGTGTTTGATGGGGACAGTGTAGAGGGAGCTTTACTCTGTATCTAACCCCGTGCTGTACCTGCCCTGAGAGTGTTTGATGGGACAGTGTAGAGGGAGCTTTACTCTGTATCTAACCTCCTGTACCTGCCCTGGGAGTGTGTGATGGGGACAGTGTAGAGGGAGCTTTACTCTGTATCTAACCCCGTGCTGTACCTGCCCTGGGAGTGTTTGATGGGACAGTGTAGATGGAGCATTACTCTGTATCTAACCCCGTGCTGTACCTGCCCTGGGAGTGTTTGATGGGGACAGTGTAGAGGGAGCTTTACTCTGTATCTAACCCCCTGTACCTGCCCTGGGAATGTTTGATGGGGCAGTGTAGAGGGAGCTTTACTCTGTATCTAACCCCGTGCTGTACCTGCCCTGGGAGTGTTTGATGGGACAGTGTAGAGGGAGCTTTACTTTGTATCTAACTCTGTATGATTCTGTGATTCTAAGTACTTTTTGAAGTGTAGTCACTGTGGTAATGTAGGAAAACCGCGGCCAATTTGTGCTTAGCAAGCTCCTACAAACAACATTGTGATAATGTGTCAGCCATGACTCAGTGGGTAGCACTCTCGCCTCTGAGACAGGAGGTCGTGGGTTCAAGTCCCACCCCAGGGACTTGAGCATAAATTGGTAGCCTGACAATATAATGCAGTGCTGAAGGAGTGCCACACTGTCATTATCACACTGCTGTTTGTGGGAGCTTGCTGTGCGCTAATTGGCTGCCTCGTTTCACACATTACAACAGTGACTATACTTCTAAAGAGACTTCATAGGCTGCAAAGCGCTTTGGAACATCTGGTGTTCATGAAAGGAGCGATAGAAAGACAAGCCTATCTTTTCTTTCATGACCAGATCATTTGTTTTTGTGATGTTGGTTCAGGCATAAATATTGGCCCCAGGACACCGGGGAGAACTCCCCCCTTCCAATAGTGGCCGTGGGATCTTTGACACCCAACTGAGAGAGCAGACAGGGCCTCGGTTTATCGTCTGATCTGAAAAACGGCACCTGCGACACTCCCTCAGTACTGCCCCTCCGACAGTGCGGCACTCCCTCAGTACTGCCCCTCCGACAGTGCGGCGCTCCCTCAGTACTGCCCCTCCGACAGTGTGGCACTCCCTCAGTACTGCCCCTCCGACAGTGCGGCGCTCCCTCAGTACTGCCCCTCCGACAGTGCAGTGCTCCCTCAGTACCGCCCCTCCGACAGTGCGGCGCTCCCTCAGTAACGTCCCTCCGACAGTGCGGCGCTCCCTCAGTACCGCCCCTCTGACAGTGCGGCGCTCCCTCAGTACCGCCCCTCCGACAGTGCGGCGCTCCCTCAGTACCGCCCCTCCGACAGTGCGGCGCTCCCTCAGTACCGCCCCTCTGACAATACAGCGCTCCCTCAGTACTGGTACCGGGGGAGTGTCGGAGCGGGTGACAACCACTGAGCCCTGGTTGACACCTAAGTGAGTCGAGAAATCCAGATCCTTCCCCATCGGCTGAAGAGTTTTCTCTCTGAGTGGTAAGGCGCTCAGCCTCAGGAAGTGTTTGAGAGTCAGTCAGATGGGCAAACATTTCCTGTCAAATCTCCCAGCTCTTTGTTTCTCTCTATTGTGGTTCATTCCATCCGCAAGGACCAGAAACAAGCATTGAATCCCAATGTACCCAACTCCTTCCCATTCACTCCCATTGTACACAATCCCAATGTACCCAACTCCTTCCCATTCACTCCCACTGTACACAATCCCAATGAACCCAACCCCTTCCCATTCACTCCCACTGTACACAATCCCAATGGACCCAACCCCTTCCCATTCACTCCCATTGTACACAATCCCAATGGACCCAACTCCTTCCCATTCACTCCCATTGTACACATTCCCAATGGACCCAATTTCTTCCCATTCACTCCCATTGTACACAATCCCAGTGGACTCAACCCCTTCCCATTCACTCCCACTGTACACAATCCCAATGAATACAACCCCTTCCCATTCACTCCCACTGTACACAATCCCAATGGACCCAACCCCTTCCCATTCACTCCCATTGTACACAATCCCAGTGGACCCAACCCCTTCCCATTCACTCCCACTGTACACAATCCAATGAACACAACCCCTTCCCATTCACTCCCACCGTACACAATCCCAATGGACCCAACCCCTTCCCATTCACTCCCATTGTACACATTCCCAATGGACCCAATTTCTTCCCATTCACTCCCATTGTACACATTCCCAGTGGACCCAACACCTTCCTATTCACTCCCACTGTACACAATCCCAATGAGCACAACCCCTTCCCATTCACTCCCACTGTACACAATCCCAATGGACCCAACCCCTTCCCATTCACTCCCATTGTACACATTCCCAATGGACCCAATTTCTTCCCATTCACTCTCATTGTACACAATCCCAGTGGACCCAACCCCTTCCCATTCACTCCCACTGTACACAATCCCAATGAACACAACCCCTTCCCATTCACTCCCATTGTACACAATCGCAATGGACCCAACCCCTTCCCAATCACTCCCATTGTACACAATCCCAATGGACCCAACCCCTTCCCATTCACTTCCACTGTACACAATCCCAATTGATCCAACCCATTCCCATTTATTCTCATTGTGCACAATCCCAATGGACCCAACCCCTTCCCATTCAAAAGACAAATATTGGCCCCAGGTTACTGGGGTGAACTTCCCCCCTGCACTTTTCCAATAGAGGCCTCCGTATTTTTACGTCCACCTGAGAGAGCAGACGGGGCTTCGGTGCAACGTCTAATCCAAACGAGAGCACCTTCAGCAGTGCGGCGCTCCCTCAGTACTGCCCCTCCGACAGTCCGGCGCTCCCTCAGTACTGCCCCTCCGACAGTCCGGCGCTCCCTCAGTGCCGTCCCTCCGACAGTGCAGCGCTCCCTCAGTGCCGACCCTCCGACAGTGCAGCGCTCCCTCAGTGCCGACCCTCCGACAGTGCAGCGCTCCCTCACTACCGCCCCCCGACAGTGCGGTGCTCCCTCACTACCGCCCCTCCGACAGTGCGGCTCAACAGTGCAGTGCTCCCTCAGTACCGCCCCTCCGACAGTGCGGTGCTCCCTCAGTCCTGCCCCTCCGACAGTGCGGCTCTCCCTCAGTACCGCCCCTCGGAGAGTGCGGCGCTCCCTCAGTACTGCCCCTCCGACAGTGTGGCGCTCCCTCAGTACTGCCCCTCCAACAGTGCAGCTCTCCCTCAGTACCGCCCTTCCGACAGCGCAGTGCGGCGCTCCCTCAGTACCGCCCCTCCGACAGCGCAGTGCGGCGCTCCCTCAGTACCAACCCTCCAGCAGCGCAGTGCGGCGCTCCCTCATTACCGCCCCTCCAATAGTGCAGTTCTCCCTCAGTACCGCCCCTCCGACAGTACGGCGCTCCCTCAGTACCGCCCCTCCGACAGTACGGCGCTCCCTCAGTACTGGCACCTGGGGAGTGTCGGAGCGGGTGACAACCACTGAGCCCTGGTTGACACCTAAGTGAGTCGAGAAATCCAGATCCTTCCCCATCGGCTGAAGAGTTTTCTCTCTGAGTGGTAAGGCGCTCAGCCTCAGGAAGTGTTTGAGAGTCAGTCAGACGGGCAAACATTTCCTGTCAAATCTCCCAGCTCTTTGTTTCTCTCTATTGTGGTTCATTCCATCCACAAGGACCAGAAACAAGCATTGAATCCCAATGGACCCAACTCCTTCCCATTCACTCCCACTGTATACAATCCCAATGTACACAACCCCTTCCCATTCACTCCCACTGTATACAATCCCAATGTACCCAACCCCTTCCCATTCACTCCCACTGTACACAATCCCAATGGACCCAACCCCTTCCCATTCACTCCCACTGTACTCAATCCCAAATGGACCCAACCCCTTACCATTCATTCCCATTGTACACAATCTCAATGGACCCAACCCCTTCCCATTCACTCCCACTGTACACAATCCCAATGGCCCCAACCCTTTCCCATTCACTCCCATTGTACACAATCCCAATGGACCCAATCCTTTCCCATTCACTCCCACTGTACACAATCACAATGGATCCAAACCCCTTCCCATTCACTCCCATTGTACACAATCCCAATGGACCCAATCCCTTCCTATTCACTTCCATTGTACACAATCCCAATGGACCCAACCCCTTCCCATTCACTCCCACTGTACACAATCCCAATGAACCCAACCCCTTCCCATTCACTCCCACTGTACAGAATCCCAATGAACCCAATCCCTTCCCATTCACACCCACTGTAATCAATCCCAATGGACCCAAACCTCTTCCCATTCACTCCCACTGAACACAGACCCAACGGACCCAGCCCCTTCACAATCACTCACATTGTACGCAATCCCAATGGATCCAAACCCCTTCCCATTCACTCCCATTATACACAATCCCATTGGACACAACCCCTTCCAATTCACTCCCACTGTATACAATCCCAATGGACCCAAACCCTTCCTATTCACTCCCATTGAATACAATCCCAATGGACCCAAAGCTCTTCCCATTCACTCCCATTGTACACATTCCCAATGGACCCAAACCCCTTCCCATTCACTCCCATTGTACACAATCCCAATGGACCCAACTCCTTCCCATTCACTCCCATTGTACACAATCCCAATGGACCCAACCCCGTCCCATTCAAAAGACAAATATTGGCCCCAGGTTACTGGGGTGAACTTCCCCCCTGCTCTTTTCCAATAGAGGCCTCCGTTTTTTTACGTCCACCTGAGAGAGCAGACGGGGCTTCGGTGCAACGTCTAATCCAAACGAGAGCACCTTCAGCAGTGCGGCGCTCCCTCGGTACCACCCCTCCAACAGTTCGGCACTTCCTCAGTACCGCCCCTCCGACAGTGAGGCACTCCCTCAGTACTGCCCCTCCGACAGTGCGGCGCTCCCTCAGTACTGCCCCTCCGACAGTGCGGCGCTTCCTCAGTACTGCCCCTCCAACAGTGCGGCGCTCCCTCAGTGCCGCCCCTCCGACAGCGCAGTGCGGCACTTCCTCAGTACCGCCCTTCCAACAGTCCGGCGCTCCCTCAGTACCGCCCCTCCGACAGTGCGGTGCTCCCTCAGTACCGCCCCTCCGACAGTGCGGTGCTCCCTCAGTACCGTCCCTCTGACAGTGCGGTGCTCCCTCAGTACCGCCCCTCCGACAGTGCGGTGCTCCCTCAGTACCGCCCCTCCGACAGTGCGGTGCTCCCTCAGTACCGCCCCTCCGACAGTGCAGCCCTCCCTCAGTGCCGCCACTCCGACAGTACGGCACTCCCTCAGTACTGGCACCGGGGGAGTGTCGGAGCGGATGACAACCACTGAGCCCTGGTTGACACCTAAGTGAGTCAAGAAATCCAGATCCTTCCCCATCGGCTGAAGAGTTTTCCCTCTGAGTGGTAAGGCGCTCAGCCTCAGGAAGTGTTTGAGAGTCAGTCAGATGGGCAAACATTTCCTGTCAAATCTCCCAGCACTTTGTTTCTCTCTATTGTGGTTCATTCCATCCGCAAGGACCAGAAACAAGCATTGAATCCCAATGGACCCAACTCCTTCCCATTCACTCCCACTGTACACAATCCCAATGGACCCAATCCCTTCCCATTCACTCCCACCGTACACAATCCCAATGGACCCAATCCCTTCCCATTCACTCCCACTGTACACAATCCCAATGTACCCAACCCCTTCCCATTCACTCCCACTGTACACAATCCCAATGGACCCAACTCCTTCCCATTCACTCCCACTGTACACAATCCCAATGTACCCAACCCCTTCCCATTCACTCCCATTGTACACAATCCCAATGGACCCAACTCCTTCCCATTCACTCCCATTGTACACAATCCCAATGGACCCAATCCCTTCCCATTCAATCCCACTGTACACAATCCCAATGGACCCAACACCTTCCCATTCACTCCCACTGTACACAATCCCAATGGACCCAACCCCTTCCCATTCACTCCCACTGTACACAATCCCAATAGACCCAACCCCTTCCCATTCACTCCCACTGTACACAATCCCAGTGGACCGAACTTCTTCCCATTCATTCCCATTGTACACAATCCCAATGGACCCAACCCCTTCCCATTCAAAAGACAAATATTGGCCCCAGGTTACTGGAGTGAACTCCCCCCTGCACTTTTCCAATCGAGGCCTCCGTATTTTTACGTCCACCGGAGGGAGCAGACGGGGCTTCGGTGCAACGTCAAATCCGAATGAGAGCACCTTCAGCAGTGCGGCGCTCCCTCAGTACCACCCCTCCAACAGTGTGGCTCTCCCTCAGTACTGCCCCTCTGACAGTGCGGCACTCCCTCAGTACTGACACTGGGGGCGTGTTGGGCCTGGATTATGGGGTGCGTGTCTGTGGAGCAGGGTCTCGAACCCACGACCTTCTGATTCAGAGGCGATGGTGAGACCGACTGAGCGACGGCTGACACAGACAAGAGCTGAGGCGAAGATGATACGTGGAGCCTTAGAAACACCCGCTCCGACGAGTGCGGACAGGTTGATGCCGAGTCTCATGACTCCCGCTGATACGTTGGACTACTGCTCCCGAATGTTCTCCATCACTGGGGATTTATTCACAGATCTAAGTCTGTTGTTTGCTCATTGATAAGAAATTGATAATGGTGATTGGTCAATAACTCCATTATCATTGTGTCATATGACGACTTGGACTAGGAGAAGGTAAACTTGATGGAATCTGGACTTAAATTGTTTATCAATTCTTCCAACAACCATTGGCAAGGAGAGAGGCAGACACTTCATCAAAGAACTCCCACTCTTTGCTGAGGGACCTCCTCGGAACCTGCATTTTTCGGGCTCGAGGCGGTTACAGAGATTGGGAGCGGTGTAGGGGCTGGAGGGGGTACACAGATAGGGAGGGGTGTAAGGGCTGGAGGGGGTTACAGAGATAGGGAGGGGTGTAGGGGCTGGAGGGGGTACACAGATAGGGAGGGGTGTAAGGGCTGGAGGGGGTTACAGAGATAGGGAGGGGTGTAGGGGCTGGAGGGGGTACACAGATAGGGAGGGTGTAAGGGCTGGAGGGGGTTACAGAGATAGGGAGGGGTGTAGGGGCTGGAGGAGGTTTCAGAGATGGGGAGGGTTGTAGGGGCTGGAGGAGGTTACAGAGATAGGGAGGGTATATAGGGCTGTAGGAGGTTACAGAGATAGGGAGGTAGGTAGGGGCTGGAGGGGGTTACAGAGATAGGGAGGGTGTAAGGGCTGGAGGAGGTTACAGAGATAGGAATGGTGTAGGGCTGGAGGAGGTTACAGAGATAGGGAGGGTATAGGGGCTGGAGGAGGTTACAGAGATAGGGAGGGTGTAGGGGCTGGAGGAGGTTACAGAGATAGGGAGCGCTGTAGGGGCTGGAGCGGTTTCAGAGATAGGGAGGGATATAGTGGCTGGAGGAGGTTACAGAGATAGGGAGGGGTGTGTGGGCTGGAGGAGGGTACAGAGATCGTGACGGGTGTCAGGGCTGGAGGAGGGTACAGAGATAGGGAGGGTTGTAGGGACTGGAGGAGGTTACAGAGAGAGGGAGGGGTGTAGGGGCTGGAGGAGGTTACAGAGATAGGGAGGGGTGTAGGGGCTGGAGGAGGTTACAGAGATTGGGAGGGGTATAGTGGCAGGAGGAGGTTACAGAGATAGGGAGGGGTGTAAGGGCTGGAGGGGGTTACAGAGATAGGAAGGTGTGTAGGGGCTGGAGGGGGTTACAGAGATAGGGAGGGTGTAAGGGCTGGAGGAGGTTACAGAGATAGGGATGGTATAGAGGCTGGAGGAGGTTACAGAGAGAGGGAGGGGTGTAGGGGCTGGAGGAGGTTACAGAGATCGGGAGGGGTGTAGGGGCTGGAGGAGGTTACAGAGATTGGGAGGGGTGTAGCGGCTGGAGTTTGTTACAGAGATCGAGAGGGGCGTAGGGGCTGGAGGAGGTTGCACAGATAGTGAGGGTTTGGGTCTGGAAGAGGTTACAGAGATAGGGAGGGGTGTGTGGGCTGGAGGAGGGTACAGAGATCGTGAGGGGTGTCGGGGCTGGAGGAGGGTACAGAGATAGGGAGGGTTGTAGGGACTGGAGGAGGTTATAGAGAGAGGGAGGGGTGTAGGGGCTGGAGGAGGTTACAGAGATAGGGAGGGGTGTAGGGGCTGGAGGAGGTTACAGAGATTTGGAGGGGTGTAGCGGCTGGAGTTGGTTACAGAGATCGAGAGGGGCGTAGAGGCTGGAGGAGGTTGCACAGATAGTGAGGGTTTGGGTCTGGAAGAGATTACAGAGATAGGGAGGGGTGTATGGGCTGGAGGAGGTTACAGAGATTGGGACGGGTGTAGAGGCTGGAGGACATTACAGAGGTAGGGGAGGTGTAGGAGCTGGAGGAAGTTACAGAGATAGGGAGGGGTATAAGGCTGGAGGGGCTTACAGAGATAGGGAGGCGTGTAGGGGCTGGAGTAGGTTACAGAGATAGGGAGGGGTGTAGGAACTGGAGGAGGTTACAGAGATAGGGAGGGGTGTAGGAACTGGAGGAGGTTACAGAGATAGGGAGGGGTGTAGATGCTGGAGGAGGTCACAGAGATAGGGAGGTGTATAGGGGCTGGAAGATGTTACACAGATAGGGAGGGGCGTAGGGTCTGGAGGAGGGTAAATAGATAGGGAGGGGTGTAGAGCTGGAGGAGGTTACAGAGGTAGCGAGGTGTGTAGGGGCTGGTTGATGTTACAGAGATAGGAAGTGTCGAGGTCCATGGAGGAATTTGTAAACAAGGATGAGAATTTTGAAATCGAGGCGTTGCTTAAACGCGAGCCAATGTATGTCAGCGAGTTAGGACACGGGGCACAGCGGGTGATGGGTGAGTGGGACTCGGTGCGAGTTAGGACACGGGGCAGTGAGCACAGGGGGTGATGGGTGAGTGGGACTGGGTGTGAGTTAGGACACGGGGTCAGTGAGCACAGGGGGTGATGGGTGAGTGGGACTGGGTGTGAGTTAGGACACGGGGTCAGTGAGCACAGGGGGTGATGGGTGAGTGCGACTCGGTGCGAGTTAGGACACGGGGTCAGTGAGCACAGGGGGTGATGGGTGAGTGGGACACGGTGCGAGTTAGGACACGGGGTCAGTGAGCACAGGGGGTGATGGGTGAGCGGGACTCGGTGCGAGTTAGGACACGGGGCAGTGAGCACAGGGGGTGATGGGTGAGCGGGACTCGGTGCGAGTTAGGACACGGGGTCAGTGAGCACAGGGGGTGATGGGTGAGTGGGACACGGTGCGAGTTAGGACACGGGGTCAGTGAGCACAGGGGGTGATGGGTGAGTGGGACTCGGTGCGAGTTAGGACACGGGTCACAGCGGGTGATGGGTGAGTGGGACTCGGTGCGAGTTAGGACACGGGACAGCCGAGTTATGGATGAACAAATGTTTACATTGGCTGGAACGTGAAAGGCTTCAGGCTCCTCCAAGGTTCCGCTGCTGATAATTAGCCAAATTCCTCAATTATCCGCCTTACCTTCATTCGAAAAGTGGTTGGAGATACAGGAACCCGTTGGAAGGCAAGAGACGGCACTGATACAGTGTGTCCATTGCCGAAAGATATTAAGTGGGTTGCTATATGAACCTGAACATGGGAGCAGACAGAGCTGGAATAACCTCCTCTCCATCACCTGTCCTTTGGGACATCCAGCAAATACTAACACCCCAATATACCCCACACCCCTCACTGTCACACTGATTTCCCCCACACCCCTCACTGTAACACTGATATACCCCACACGCCTCACTGTAACACTGATATACCCCACACCCCTCACTGTAACACACTGATATACCCCACACCCCTCACTGTAACACTGATATACCCCACACCCCTCACTGTAACACTGATATACCCCACACGCCTCACTGTAACACTGATATACCCCACACCCCTCACTGTAACACTGATATCCCCCACACCTCTCACTGTAACACTGATATACCCCACGCCCCTCACTGTACCACTGATATACCTCACACCTCTCACTGTAACACTGATATCCCCCACACCCCTCACTGTAACACTGATATACCCCACACCCCTCACTGTAACACTGATATCCCCCACACCCCTCACTGTAACACTGATATATCCCACTCCCCTCACTGTAACACTGATATACCCCACACCCCTCACTGTGACACCGATATACCCCACACCCCTCACTGTAACACTGATATACCCCACACCCCTCACTGTGACACCAATATACCCCACACCCCTCACCGTAACACTGATATATCCCACACCCCTCACTGTAACACTGATATGCCCCACACCCCTCACTGTGACACCGATATACCCCACACCCCTCACCATAACACTGATATACCCCACACCCCTCACTGTAACACTGATATGCCCCACACCCCTCACTGTAACACTGATATACCCCACATGCCTCAGTGTAACACTGATATACCCCATTCCCCTCACTATGTGTTTATATATTCCTGTGTGCCTGTTTATCTGTGTCAGCTGCCAACTGCATGCGAAAGATTGTTTCTAGAAGCCTGCATGTCTGTGCCTGTGTCTGTGGAGTGTTGTCCAAGCTTGTCAGTGAGTGAGTGTGAGTGTGAGTGTGTGTTTGAGTATATGTCTGTTTTATGTTAATGTGCACAGCACCCTGTACTGCAGCTAAGCCTCTTAAATCCGTCAAACACACTTCAAGAGCGTCTTAGAACCTCCGCTCCTAGCCTCCGGGGCTGTGAAATATTTAGCACGTTCTGCTGGATTTAAAATCAAACTGCCTTTCTTCAACCAACGCCCCTCTCTGTCCCATTGAACTCAGACAAGAACAGATGCCTTTGCAGCCTCAGTAACACAGAAGGGGCACCTCTTTATATATAGAATTGGTGTAAACTGTGGCTCAGTGGGTAGCAATCTCACCTCTGCATTGGACCGTTGTGGGTTCAAGTCCCACTCCGGAGACTTGAGCACAAAAGTCCAGGGTGACACTCCCAGTGCAGTGCTGCGGGAGCGCTGCACTGCGCTGTCGGAGGGGCGGTACTGAGGGAGCGCCGCACTGTCGGAGGGGCGGTACTGAGGGAGCCCCGCATTGTCGGAGGGGCGGTACTGAGGGAGCCCCGCACTGTCGGAGGGGCGGTACTGAGGGAGCCCCGCACTGTCGGAGGGGCGGTACTGAGGGAGCCCCGCACTGTCGGAGGGGCGGTACTGAGGGAGTGCCGCACTGTCGGAGGGGCAGTACTGAGAGAGTGCCGCACTGTCGGAGGGGCAGTACTGAGGGAGCCCCGCACTGTCGGAGGGGCGGTACTGAGGGAGTGCCGCACTGTCGGAGGGGCGGTACTGAGGGAGCGCCGCACTGTCAGAGGGGCGGTACTGAGGGAGCCCCGC
Organism: Pristiophorus japonicus; assembly: GCF_044704955.1. Classification (NCBI taxonomy): domain Eukaryota; kingdom Metazoa; phylum Chordata; class Chondrichthyes; family Pristiophoridae; genus Pristiophorus; species Pristiophorus japonicus. The sequence continues at coordinate 8,970,993 of NC_092008.1, forward strand.
ACTGTCGGAGGGGCGGTACTGAGGGAGCCCCGCATTGTCGGAGGGGCAGTACTGAGAGAGTGCCGCACTGTCGGAGGGGCAGTACTGAGGGAGCACCGCACTGTCGGAGGGGCAGTACTGAGGGAGCACCGCACTGTCGGAGGGGCAATACTGAGGGAGCGCCGCACTGCGCTGTCGGAGGGGCGGTACTGAGGGAGCACCGCACTGTCGGAGGGGCGGTACTGAGGGAGCACTGCACTGTTGGAGGGGCAGTACTGAGGGAGCGCCACACTGCGCTGTCGGAGGGGCAGTACTGAGGGAGTGCCGCACTGTCGGAGGGGCAGTACTGAGGGAGTACTGGGAGGGGCGTCGCATTGCGTTGTCGGAGGGGCAGTACTGAGGGAGCGCCGCACTGTCGGAGGTGCCGTCTTTCAGATGAGACGTTAAACCGAGGCCCCGTCTGCCCTCCTCAAGTTAACATAAAAGAGCCCACGGGCCACTATTTGGAAGAAGAGCAGGGTGAGTTCCCCCCGGTGTCCTGGGCCCAATATTTATCCCTCAATCAGCAGAACAAAAAAACAGATGATCTGGGTCATTATCACACTGCTGTTTGTGGGAGCTTGCTGTGCACAAATTGGCTTTGCACATCACCAACAGTGACTGCATTTCAAAACGGGCTTCATTGGCTGTGAAAGGCGCTCTATAAATGCAAGTCTTTCGAAAACATGAAACTTGCTCAAGAGGCTGAGAGATGTTCTTGGACTGAAAAGGCGGAGCAGCGTGCGTCCGCCAGAGGGCGACACGCCCGGAATTCCTCGGGGCTGCCAAATTTCGACGGTTCGAATCCGCTCCTTGCCTTTTTTGGAAAATTGTCTCCAGCTCATTGATGTGATGGAGATGTTTTTGTACATGGATTTTAATTAATTAAAGACACAGGCACAAGGGAGGGCAGAAATTCCTCTGCTATTTACCCAACTCTCTGAAACATGCAACGCTACGAAAAAAAAAAGTCTTCAGCTATTTGCAGACACAAATTCATTGCAAATCGCAATGAAACTCTCACAAAACCCTGTTTGCAGTCGGATCTTCGCTGATATTCGGGATGACACTCCTCTAGTCAATAATAAAAGAAATGCTGATTCTCGGTTTTTTTTTCTCGCCCCTGATACACAGTCAGGCATTAAAAGAATAAATCGCACGAAGTGGCAAACGCGTCTGAAAAAGCTTTCAAAAAGTTTTGAAAAAAGGTTTTCACAAAGTTTTCAAAAGTTTTCACAAAGTTTTGCAAAAAGTTTTGAAAAAGTTTTCAAAAAGTTTTCAAAAAAGTTTTCAAAAACATTTCTCCCTCTCCCAAGTTGTGTTTTCTTTTCCACATAGTTGTTTTTGCTTGTTATATCTTAAGCACAGTATTTCATTCTGCCCCTGTTGTTTGGTTATCTGGTCCCGCATTGCTGGTACTTACTGTGAGCGAGGTTTATCTCTGGGAGTTCAGCTTATCCTTCGGTTCCTGGTTCGGGACTGTCTTCCTGGGCTGCTCTGGGCGACTTTACAGCTTCGCGAGCCTCTGTCTCTCTCTCCCTCTCCCTTTTCTCTTATTTAAAAAGCCTTAATTGGTAAAATATCAATTTGAAAGTCTTTTACAGTGACGTCTTCTAAAGCGACCGCCTTCGCTTTAAAACATTACGTCAACCGCAGAGATCTCAGTGTGTGAACAGCGGGGAGAAGGAGATATGGCCTGGAACTCCGGGAGCAGGGGGATGAAGGGGGCGGGGGAGGAGGCGAGAGGGATGTCAGGACCTGGGAGGGCCGAATTCCAGCAGAGAGCCCCCCTCAAACCAACCAGAATACAGCACCCTTCATATATCCCAGAGTATAGCTCCCCTCAAATACCCCCAATATATAGTACCCTCAAATATCCCCAATGTATCGTACCCTCAAATATCCCCAATATATAGTACCATCAAATACCCCCAATATATAGCCCCCCTTCAAATACCTCCAATATATAGTACGCACAAATACCCTCAATATACAGCACCCTCAAATACCCCCAATATATAGTACCCTCAAATATCTCCAATATATAGTAGAAACATAGAAACATAGAAAATAGGTGCAGGAGCAGGCCATTCAGCCCTTCTAGCCTGCACCGTCATTCAATGAGTTCATGGCTGAACATGAAACTTCAGTACCCCATTCCTGTTTTCTCGCCATAACCCTTGATCCCCCGAGTAGTAAGGACTTCATCTAACTCCCTTTTGAATATATTTAGTGAATTGGCCTCAACTACTTTCTGTGGTAGAGAATTCCACAGGTTCACCACTCTCTGCGTGAAGAAGTTTCTCCTCATCTCGGTCCTAAATGGCTTACCCCTTATCCTCAGACTGTGATCCCTGGTTCTGGACTTCCCCAACATTGGGAACATTCTTCCTGCATCTAACCTGTCTAAACCCGTCAGAATTTTAAACGTTTCTATGAGGTCCCCTCTCATTCTTCTGAACTCCAGTGAATACAAGCCCAGTTGATCCAGTCTTTCTTGATAAGTCAGTCCCGCCATCCCGGGAATCAGTCTGGTGAATCTTCGCTGCACTCCCTCAATAGCAAGAATGTCCTTCCTCAAGTTAGGAGACCAAAACTGTACACAATACTCCAGGTGTGGCCTCACCAAGGCCCTGTACAACTGTAGCAACACCTCCCTGCCCCTGTATTCAAATCCCCTCGCTATGAAGGCCAACATGCCATTTGCTTTCTTAACCGCCTGCTGTACCTGCATGCTAACCTTCAATGACTGATGCACCATGACACCCAGGTCTCTTTGCACCTTCCCTTTTCCTAATCTGTCACCATTCAGATAATAGTCTGTCTCTCTGTTTTTACCACCAAAGTGGATAACCTCACATTTATCCACATTATACTTCATCTGCCACGCATTTGCCCACTCACCTAACCTATCCAAGTCACTCTGCAGCCTCATAGCATCCTCCTCGCAGCTCACACTGCCACCCAACTTAGTGTCATCCGCAAATTTGGAGATATTGCATTTAATCCCCTCGTCTAAATCATTAATGTACAATGTAAACAGCTGGGGCCCCAGCACAGAACCTTGCGGCACCCCACTAGTCACTGCCTGCCATTCTGAAAAGTACCCGTTTACTCCTACTCTTTGCTTCCTGTCTGACAACCAGTTCTCAATCCACGTCAGCACACTACCCCCAATCCCATGTGCTTTAACTTTGCACATTAATCTCTTGTGTGGGACCTTGTCGAAAGCCTTCTGAAAGTCCAAATATACCACATCAACTGGTTCTCCTTTGTCCACTTTACTGGAAACATCCTCAAAAAATTCCAGAAGATTTGTCAAGCATGATTTCCCTTTCACAAATCCATGCTGACTTGGACCTATCATGTCACCATTTTCCAGATGCACTGCTATGACATCCTTAATAATTGATTCCATCATTTTACCCACTACTGAGGTCAGACTGACCGGTCTATAATTCCCTGTTTTCTCTCTCCCTCCTTTTTTAAAAAGTGGGGTTACATTGGCTACCCTCCACTCCATAGGATCCAGAGTCAATGGAATGTTGGAAAATACCCCCAATATATAGTACCATCAAACACCACCAATATATAGCGCCCTCAAATACCTGAAATAGATAGTACCATCAAATACCCCCATTATATAGTACCCACAAATAGCCTCAATATACAACACCCTCAGATACCCCCACTATATAGTACCATCAAACACCCCCAATATATAACACCCTCAAATACCCACAATATACAGCACCCTCAAATACCCCCAATATATAGTACCCTCAAATACCTCAATATACAACACCCTCAAATATCCCCAGTATATAGCCCCCCTCAAATACCCCCAATATATAGTACCCTCAAATACCCGCAATAGACAACACCCTCAAATACCCCCAGTATATAGTACCCTCAAATACCCCCAATATATAGCACTCTCAAATACCCCCAATATACAATAGCATCAAATACCCCCAATATATAGTACCCTCAAATACCTCCAATATACAGTACCCTCAAATACCCCCAATATGTAGCACCCTCAAATACCCACAATATATAGTACCCTCAAATACCTCCAATACATAGCACCCTCAAATACCTCCAATATACAGTACCCTCAAATACCCCCAATATGTAGCACCCTCAAATACCCACAATATATAGTACCCTCAAATACCTCCAATACATAGCACCCTCAAATACCCCCAATATATAGCACTCTCAAATATCTCCAATATATAGTACCCTCAAATACCCCCAATACATAGCACCCTCAAATACCTCCAATATATAGTACCCTCAAATACCCCCAATATGTAGCACCCTCAAATACCCACAATATATAGTACCCTCAAATACCTCCAATATGTAGCACCCTCAAATAGCCACAATATATAGTACCCTCAAATACCCCCAGTATATAGTACCCTCAAATACCTCCAATATATAGTACCCTCAAATATCGCCCAATATATAGTCCCCCTCAAATCGCCCAATATATAGTACCCTCAAATATCCCCAATATATAGTCCCCCTCAAATCCCCCAATATATAGCATCCCCAAATCCCCCAATATATAGTCCCTCTCAAATAAAATACCCCAATATATAGCCCCCTTCAATAACCCCCAATATATAGCCCCCTTCAATAACCCCCAATATACAGTACCATCAAACACCCCCAATATATAGCACCCACAAATACCCTAAATAGATAGTACCATCAAATACCCCCAATATATAGCCCCCCTCAAATACCTCCAATATATAGTACCCACAAATACCCTCAATATACAGCACCCACAAATACCCCCAATATATAGTACCCTCAAATACCCCCAATATACAGCATCTTCAAAAACCCCCAATATATAGTACCCTCAAACACCCCCAATATATAGTAACCTCAAATACCCCCAATATATAGCACCCTCAAATAACCCCAATATATAGTACCCTCAAATACGCCCAATATACAGTAACATCAAATACCCCCAATATATAGTACCCTCAAATACCCCCAATATATAGTACCCTCAAATACCCCCAATATATAGTACACTCAAATAACCCCAATATATAGTACCGTCAAATACCCCCAATATACAGTACCCTCAAATAGCCCCAATATATAGTACCCTCCAATACCCCCAATATATAGTACCCTCAAATACCCCCAATATATAGTACCACCAATTCCCCCAATATATCGTACCCTCAAATACGCCCAATATATAGTACCCGCAAATACCCCCAATATATAGTACACTCAAATACCCCCAATATATAGTACCCTCAAATACCCCCAATATATAGTACCCTCAAATAACCCAATATATAGTACCCTCAAATATCCCCAGTATATAGCCACCCTCAAACACCCCCAATATATAGTACCATCAAATACCCCTAATATATAGTACCATCAAACACCCCAATATATAGCGCCCTCAAATACCCGAAATATATAGTACCATCAAATACCCCCAATATATAGTACCCACAAATAGCCTCAATACACAACACCCTCAGATACCCCCACTATATAGTACCATCAAACACCCCCAATATATAACACCCTCAAATACCCTCAATATACAGCACCCTCAAATACCCCCAATATATAGTACCCTCAAATACCTCAATATACAACACCCTCAAATATCCCCAGTATATAGCCCCCCTCAAATACCCCCAATATATAGTACCCTCAAATACCCGCAATAGACAACACCCTCAAATACCCCCAGTATATAGTACCCTCAAAAAGCCCCAATATATAGCACCCTCAAATACCCCCAATATACAGTAACATCAAATACCCCCAATATATAGTACCCTCAAATACCTCCAATATATAGTACCCTCAAATACCCCCAATACATAGCACCCTCAAATACCTCCAATATATAGTACCCTCAAATACCCCCAATATGTAGCACCCTCAAATACCCACAATATATAGTACCCTCAAATACCTCCAATATGTATCACCCTCAAATAGCCACAATATATAGTACCCTCAAATACCCCCAGTATATAGTACCCTCAAATACCTCTAATATATACTACCATCAAACACCCCCAATATATAGCACCCACAAATACCCTAAATAGATAGTACCATCAAATACCCCCAATATATAGCCCCCCCCTCAAATACCTCCAATATATAGTACCCACAAATACCCTCAATATACAGCACCCTCAAATAACCCCAATATTTAGTACCATCAAACACCCCCAATATATAGCACCCTCAAATACCCCCAATATATAGTACCCTCAAATACCCCCAATATACAGCATCCTCAAAAACCCCCAATATATAGTACCCTCAAACACCCCCAATATATAGTAACCTCAAATACCCCAATATACAACACCCTCAAATACACCAGTATATAGTACCCTCAAATACCCCCAATATATAGCGCCCTCAAATAACCCCAATATATAGTACCCTCAAATACCCCCAACATACAGTAACATCAAATACCCCCAATATATAGTACCCTCAAATACCCCTAATATATACTATCCTCAAATACCCCCAATATATAATACCCTCAAATACCCCCAATATATAGTACCCTCAAATACCCCAATATATAGTACCCTCAAATACCCCCAATATATAGTACCCTCAAATATCCCCAGTATATAGTCCCCTCAAATACCACCAATATATAGCACCCTCCAATACCCCCAATATATAGTACCCTCAAATACCCCCAATATATAGTACCATCAAATACCCCCAATATATAGTACCCTCAAATACCCCAAATATATAGTACCCTCAAATTCCCCAATATATAGTACCATCAAATACCCCCAATACATAGCACCCTCAAATACCCCCAATATATAGTACCCTCAAATACCCTCTATATATCGTACCCTCAAATACCCCCAATATACAGTACCATCAAATATCCCCAATATATAGTACCCTCAAATACCCCCAATATATAGTACCATCAAATACCCCCAATACATAGCACCCTCAAATCCCCCAATATATAGTACCCTCAAATATCCCCAATATATAGTCCCCCTCAAATCCCCCAGTATATAGACCCTCTCAAATAAAATACCCCTAATATATAGCCCCCCTCAATAATCCCAATATATAGTGCCCTCAAGTACCCCCAATATATAGTCCCCTCAAATATCCCCAATATATAGTACCCTCAAATACCCCCAATATATAGCACCCTCCAATACCCCCAATATATAGTACCCTCAAATACCCCTAATATATACTATCCTCAAATACCCCCAATATATAATACCCTCAAATACCCCCAATATATAGTACCCTCAAATACCCCAATATATAGTACCCTCAAATACCCCCAATATATAGTACCCTCAAATATCCCCAGTATATAGTCCCCTCAAATACCACCAATATATAGCACCCTCCAATACCCCCAATATATAGTACCCTCAAATACCCCCAATATATAGTACCATCAAATACCCCCAATATATAGTACCCTCAAATACCCCCAATATATAGTACCCTCAAATACCCCCAATATATAGTACCCTCAAATACCCCCAATATATAGTACCCTCAAATAACCCAATATATAGTACCCTCAAATATCCCCAGTATATAGCCACCCTCAAACACCCCCAATATATAGTACCCTCAAATACCCCCAGTATATAGCCACCCTCAAACACCCCTAATATATAGTACCCTCAAATACCCTCAATATATAGTACCCTCAAATACCCCCAGTATATAGCCCCCGCTCAAATACCCCCAAAGTATAGTACCCTCAAATACCCGCAATATACAACACCCTCAAATACCCCCAGTATATAGTACCCTCAAATACCCCCAATATATAGTACCCACAAATACCATCTCTATATCGTACCCTCAAATACCCACAATATATAGTACCCTCAAATACCCTCTATATATCGTACCCTCAAATACCCACAATATATACTACCCTCAAGTACCCTCAATATATAGTACCCTCAAATACCCCCAGTATATAGCCCCCGCTCAAATACCCCCAATATATAGTACCCTCAAATACCCGCAATATACAACACCCTCAAATACCCCCAGTATATAGTACCCTCAAATACCCCCAATATATAGTACCCTCAAAGACCATCTCTATATCGTACCCTCAAATACCCACAATATATAGTACCCTCAAATACCCTCTATATATCGTACCCTCAAATACCCACAATATATAGTACCCTCAAGTACCGCCAATATATAGTACCCTCAAATACCCCAGTATAAAGTACCCTCAAATACACCCAGTATATAGTACCCCAAATACCCCCAATATATAGCCCCCCTCAAATACCCCCAATATATAGTACCCTCAAATACCCCCAATATGTAGTACCCTCAAATACCCCCAATATACAGTACCATCAAATACCCCCAATATACAGTACCATCAAATACCCCCAATATATAGTACCCTCAAATACCCCCAATATATAGTACCCTCAAATACCTCCAATATATAGTACCCTCAAATACCCCTAATACATAGCACCCTCAAATACCTCCAATATATAGTACACTCAAATACCCCCAATATGTAGCACCCTCAAATACCCACAATATATAGTACCCTCAAATACCTCCAATATGCAGCACCCTCAAATAGCCACAATATATAGTACCCTCAAATACCCCCAGTATATAGTACCCTCAAATACCTCCAATATATAGTACCCTCAAATACCCCCCAATATATAGTCCCCCTCAAATCCCCAATATAGACTACCCTCAAATAACCCAATATATAGTCCCCCTCAAATCCCCCAATATATAGCCCCCCCAAATCCCCCAATATATAGTCCATCGCAAATAAAATACCCCAATATATAGCCCCCTTCAATAACCCCCAATATATAGAGCCCTCAAATACTCCCAATATACAGTACCATCAAACACCCCCAATATATAGCACCCACAAATACCCTAAATAGATAGCACCATCAAATACCCCCAATATATAGCCCCCCTCAAATACCTCCAATATATAGTACCCACAAATACCCTCAATATACAGCACCCTCAAATAACCCCAATATATAGTACCATCAAACACCCCCAATATATAGCACCCTCAAATACCCCCAATATAAAGTACCCTCAAATACCCCCAATATACAGAACCCTCAAAAAAGCCAATATATAGTACCCTCAAACACCCCCAATATATAGTAACCTCAAATACCCCCAATAAAAAATACCCTCAAATACACCAGTATATAGTACCCTCAAATACCCCCAATACATAGCACCCTCAAATACCGCCAATATATAGTACCCTCAAATACCCCCAATATACAGTAACATCAAATACCCCCAATATATAGTACCCTCAAATACCCCCAATATATAGTACGCTCAAATACCCCCAATATATCGTACCCTCAAATACCCCCAATATATAGTACCCTCAAATAGCCCCAATATATAGTACCATCAAATACCCCCAATACATAGCACCCTCAAATACCCCCAATATATAGTACCCTCAAATACCCTCTATATATCGTACCCTCAAATACCCCCAATATACAGTACCATCAAATATCCCCATTATATAGTACCCTCAAATACCCCCAATATATAGTACCATCAAATACCCCCAATACATAGCACCCTCAAATCCCCCAATATACAGTACCCGCAAATATCCCCAATATATAGACCCCCTCAAATCCCCCAATATATAGTCCCTCTCAAATAAAATACCCCTGATATATAGCCCCCGTCAATAACCCCAATATATAGTGCCCTCAAATACCCCCAATATATAGTACCCTCAAATACCCCCAATATATAGTACCCTCAAATACCCCCAATATATAGTACCCTCAAATACCCCCAATATATAGTACCCTCAAATACCCCCAATATATAGCACCCTCCAATACCCCCAATATATAGTACACTCAAATACCCCCAATATATAGTACCCTCAAATACCCCCAATATATAGTACCCTCAAATAACCCCAATATATAGTAGCCTCAAATATCCCCAGTATATAGTCCCCCTCAAATACCCCCAATATATAGCACCCTCCAATACCCTCAATATAGAGTACCCTCAAATACCCCCAATATATAGTACCATCAAATACCCCCAATATATAGTACCCACAAATACCCCAAATATATAGTACCCTCAAATACCCCCAATATATAGTACCCTCAAATACCCCCAATATATAGTACCCTCAAATACCCCCAATATTTAGTACCCTCAAATACCCCCAATATTTAGTACCCTCAAATACCCCCAATATATAGTACCCTCAAATAACCCAATATATAGTACCCTCAAATATCCCCAGTATATAGCCACCCTCAAACACCCCCAATATATAGTACCCTCAAATATCCCCCAGTATATAGCCACCCTCAAACACCCCTAATATATAGTACCCTCAAGTACCCTCAATATATAGTACCCTCAAATACCCCCAGTATATAGCCCCCCTCAAATACCCCCAATATATAGTACCCTCAAATACCCGCAATATACAACACCCTCAAATACCCCCAGTATATAGTACCCTCAAATACCCCCACTATATAGTACCCTCAAATACCCCCAATATATAGTACCCTCAAATACCCTCAATATATAGTACCCTCAAATAGCCCAATATATAGTACCCTCAAATATCCCCAGTATATAGCCACCCTCAAACACCCCTAATGTATAGTACCCTCAAATACCCTCAATATATAGTACCCTCAAATACCCCCAGTATATAGCCCCCCTCAAATACCTCCAATATATAGTACCCTCAAATACCCGCAATATACAACACCCTCAAATACCCCCAGTATATATTACCCTCAAATACCCCCAATATATAGTACTGTCAAATACCCCCAATATATAGTACCCTCAAATACCCCCAGTATATAGCCCCCCTCAAATACCTCCAATATATAGTACCCTCAAATACCCGCAATATACAACACCCTCAAATACCCCCAGTATATAGTACCCTCAAATACCCGCAATATACAACACCCTCAAATACCCCCAGTATATAGTACCCTCAAATACCCCCAATATATAGTACTGTCAAATACTCCCAATATATAGTACCCTCAAATACCCCCAATATATAGTACCCTCAAATGCTCCCAATATACAGCACCCTCAAATACCCCCAATATACAGTAGCCTCAAATACCTCCAATATATAGTACCCTCAAATAATCTCAATATATAGTACCCTCAAATACCCTCAATATATAGTAGCCTCAAATATCCCCGGTATATAGTCCCCCTCAAATACCCCCAATAAAAAGTACCCTCAAATACCCCCAAAATATAGTACCATCAAATACCCCCAATATATAGTACCCTCAAAAAACCCCCAGTATATAGCCCCCCTCAAATATCCCCAATATAGAGTACCATCAAATATTCCCAAAATATAGTACCATCAAATACCCCCAATATATAGCGCCCCTCAAATACCTTCAATATATAACACCCTCAAATACCCCCAATATATACTACGCTCAAATACCTCCAATATATAGCGCCCCTCAAATACCCTCAATATATAACACCCTCAAATTCCCCCAATATATAGTACGCTCAAATACCTCCAATATATAGTACCCTCAAATACCCCCAATATATACTACCCTCAAATATCCCCAATATAAAGTACCCTCAAATACCCCCAATATGTAGTACCCTCAAATACCCCCAATATATAGCACCCTGCAATACCCCCAATATATAGTACCCTCAAATACCCCCAATAGATAGTACCACCAAATACCCCCAATATATAGTACCCTCAAATACCCCCAATATATAGTACCCCTCCAGTTCCCCCAATATATAGTACCCTCATATACCCCCAATATATAGTACCCTCAAATACCCTCAATATATAGTACCCTCAAATTCCCCCAATATATAGTACCCTCAAATACCCTCAATATACATTACCCTTAAATACCCCCAGTAAATAGTCCCCCTCAAAAAAAATACCCGCAATATACAGTACCCTCAAATACCCCCAATATATAGTACCCTCAAATACCCCCAATATATAGTACGCTCCAATACCCCCAATATATAGTACCCTCAAACACCCCCAATATATAGTACCCTCAACTACCCCTCAATATATAGTACCCTCAAATACCCCCAATATATGGTACCCTCAAATACCCCCAATATATAGAACCCTCAAATATCCCCAAAATATAGCCCCATAGTATACTCAAATGCCCACAACATATTGTACCCAAAATACCCCCAATATAAAGTACCCTCAAATACCCCCAATATATAGCACCCCTCAAATACACCCAATATATAGCCCCCCTCAAATACCCCCAATATATAGTACCCTCAAATAGCCCCAATATATAGCCCCTTCAAATACCCCAATATATAGCCCCCTCAAATAATCTCAATATAATACCCTCAAATATGCTCAATATAAAGTACCCTCAAATACCCCCACTTTATCATCCCCTCAAATACCCCCATATATAGTACCCTCAAATACCCCCAATATATAGCCCCCCCTCAAATACCCCCAATATATTGTGCACTCAAATACCGCCAATATATAGTACCCTCAAATACCCCCAATATATAGCCCCCTCAAATACCCTCAATATATAGTACCCTCAAATACCCCCACTATATCATACCCTCAAACACCCCCAATATATAGCCCCCCTCAAATACCCCCAATATATATTACCCTCAAATACCCCCAATATACAACACCCTCAAATACCCTCAATATATAGTTCCCTCATATACCCCCAATATATAGCCCCCTAAAATACCCTCAATATATAGTACCCTCAAATACCCCCACTATATCACACCCTCAAATACCCCCAATATATAGTCCCCCTCAAATACCCCCAATATATAGTACCCTCAAACCTCCCCAATATATAGTACCCTCAAATATCCCCAATATATAGTACCCTCAAATACCTACAATATATAGAACCCTCAAATACCCCCAATATATAGTACCCTCAAAACTCCCCAATATATAGTCCCCTCAAATACCCCCATTATATAGTCCCCTCAAATACCCCAATATATAGTACCCTCAATACCCCCAATATATAGTACCCTCAATTACCCCCAATATATAGTACCCTCAAATATCCCCAGTATATAGCCCCCCTCAAATACCTCCAATATATAGTACCCTCAAATACCCCCAATATATAGTACCCTCAAATACCCCCAATATATAGTACCCTCAAATAACTCCAATAAATAGTACCCTCAATTACCCCCAATATATAGTACCCTCAAATATCTCCAGTATATAGCCCCCCTAAAATACCTCCAATATATAGTACCCTCAAATACCCCCAATATATAGTACCCCCAAATACCCCCAATATATAGTACCCTCAAATACCACCAATATATAGTACCCTCAAATATCCCCAGTATATAGCCCCCCTCAAATACCTCCAATATATAGTACCCTCAAATACCCCCAATATATAGTACCCTCAAATACCCCCAATATATAGTACCCTCAAATAACTCCAATAAATAGTACCCTCAATTACCCCCAATATATAGTACCCTCAAATATCTCCAGTATATAGCCCCCCTAAAATACCTCCAATATATAGTACCCTCAAATACCCCCAATATATAGTACCCCCAAATACCCCCAATATATAGTACCCTCAAATACCACCAATATATAGTACCCTCAAATATCCCCAGTATATAGCCCCCCTCAAATACCTCCAATATATAGTACCCTCAAATACCACTCATATATAGTACCCTCAAATACCCGCAATATATAGTACCCTCAAATACCTCCAATATATAGTACCCTCAAATACCTCCAATATATAGTACCCTCAAATACCCCCAATATATAGTACCCTTAAGTACCTCCAATATATAGTACCCTCAAATATCCCCAATATCTAGTACCCTCAAATATCCCCAATATATAGTACCCTGAAATACACCCAATATATAGCCCCCCTCAAATACCCCCAATATATAGTACCCTCAAATATCCCCAATATATAGTACCCTCAAATACCCCCAATATATAGTACCCTCAAGTACCCCCAATATGTAGTACCCTCAAATACCCCCAATATATAGTACCCTCAAATACCCCCAATATATAGTACCCTCAAATACCCCCAATTTGTAGTACCCTCAAATATCCCCAACATATATTGCACTCAAATATCCCCAATATATAGTACCCTCAAATACCCCCAATATACAGCACCCTCAAATATTTCCAATATATAATCCCCCTCAAATACCCCCAATATATAACCCCCCTCAAACATTCCCAATATATAGCACCCTCCAAAATCCCCCAGGGTATTAACCCACAAATACCACGAGTGTATAGTACCCTCAATTTGTTGGCACTCCAGTGTAGTACTGAGGGAGCGCCGCAATGTCGGAGGGTCAGTACTGAGGGAGTGCTGCACTGTCAGAGGGTTGGTACTGAGGGAGCGCCGCACTGTCGGAGGGGCAGTACTGAGGGAGTGCTGCACTGTCAGAGGGTTGGTACTGAGGGAGCGCCGCACTGTCGGAGGAGCAGTACTGAGGGAGTGCTGCACTGTCAGAGGGTGGGTACTGAGGGAGCGCCGCACTGTCGGAGGAGCAGTACTGAGGGAGTAGTATTTTTTAGTCGTTTATGGCATGTAGGCATCGCTGGCAAGGCCGGCGTTTATTGCCCATCCCTAATTGCCCCTTGAGAAGGTGGTGGTGAGCCGCCTCCTTGAACCGTTGCAGTCCGTGTGGTGAAGGTGCTCCCACAGTGCTGTTAGGGAGGGAGTTCCAGGATTGTGACCCAGCGACGATGGAGGAACGGCCGATATATTCCCAAGTCGAGGGATGGTGTGTGACTGGGAGGGGAACGTGGAGGGGGTGGTGTTCCCATGGACCTGCTGCCCTTGACCTTCTAGGCGGGTAGAGGTCGCGGGTTTGGGAGGTGCTGCCGAAGAAGCCTTGGCGAGTTGCCGCGGTGCATCTTGTGGACGGTGCACACTGCAGCCACGGTGCGCCGGTGGTGGAGGGAGGGAGTGTTGAAGGTGGTGGGGAGCGTGGCCCATCGAGCGGGGCTGGATGGTGTCGAGCGTCTCGAGTGTTGTTGGAGCTGCAACTCACCCAGGCAAGTGGGGAGTGTTCCATCACACTCCTGACTTGTGGGTTGTAGATGGTGGAGAGGCTTTGGGGAGTCAGGAGGTGAGACACTCACCACAGAATACCCAGCCTCTGACCCGCTCTTGTGGCCACAGTATTTGTGTGTCTGGTCCAGTGAAGTTTCTGGTCAATGGCGATCAGGATGTTGATGGTGGGGGGATTCGGTGATGGTAATGCCGGTGAATGTCAAGGGGCGGTGGTTAGACTCTCGCTTGTTGGAGATGGTCATTGCCTGGCACTTGTGTGGTGCGAATGTTACTTGCCACTTATCAGCCCGAGCCTGAATGTTGTCCACGTCTTGCTGTATGCGGGCACGGACTGCTCCATTATCTGGGGAGTTGCGAATGGAACTGAACACTGAAGTCATCAGCGAACATCCCCACTGCTGACCTTATGATGGAGGGAAGGTCATTGATGAAGCAACTGAAGATGGTTGGGCCGAGGACACTGCCCTGAGGAACTCCTGCAGCGATGTCCTGGGGCTGGGATGATTGGCCTCCAACCACCACAACCATCTTCCATTGTGCTGGGTGTGACTCCAGCCAGTGGAGAGTTTTCCCCTCAATTCTCATTGACTTCAGTTTTACTTGATGCCACACTCGGTCGCATGCTGCCTTGATGTCGAGGGCAGTCGCTCTCACCTCACCTCAGGAATTCAGCTCTTTTGTCCATGTTTGGACCAAGGCTGTAATGAGGTCTGGAGCCGAGTGGTCATGGGAGAACCCAAACAGGGCATCGGTGAGCAGGTTATTGGTGAGTAAGTGCCGCTTGATAGCTCTGTCGATGTCACCTTCCATCACTTTGCTGATGATTGGGAGTAGACTGATGGGGCGGTAATTGGCCGGATTGGATTTGTCCGGCTTTTTGTGGACAGGACATACCCGGGCAGTTTTCCACATTGTCGGGTAGATGCCAGTGCTGTGGCTGTACTGGAGCAGCTCGGCAAGAGGCGCGGCTAGTTCTGGAGCACCAGTCTTCAGCACGACAGCCGGGATGTTGTCGAGGCCCAAAGCCTTCGCTGCAGACAGTGCGCTCAGCCGGTTCTTGAGATCACAGGGAGCGCCACACTGTCGGAGGGGCGGTACTGAGGGAGCGCCGCACTGTCGGAGGGGCGGTACTGAGGGAGCGCCGCACTGTCGGAGGGGCGGTACTGAGGGAGCGCCGCACTGTCAGAGGGGCGGTACTGAGGGAGCGCCGCACTGTCGGAGGGGCGGTACTGAGGGAGCCCCGCACTGTCGGAGGGGCAGTACTGAGGGAGCCCCGCACTGTCGGAGGGGCGGTACTGAGGGAGCGCCGCACTGTCGGAGGGGCGGTACTGAGGGAGCCCCGCACTGTCGGAGGGGCAGTACTGAGGGAGTGCCGCACTGTCGGAGGGGCGATACTGAGGGAGTGCCGCACTGTCGGAGGGGCGGTACTGAGGGAGCGCCGCACTGTCAGAGGGACAGTACTGAGGGAGTGCCCCACTGTCGGAGGGGTGATACTGAGGGAGCGCCGCACTGTCGGAGGGGTGATCTTTCGGATGAGACATTAAACCGAGGCCCCGTCTGCCCTCTCGGGTGGATGTAAAAGATCCCGGGGCCACTATTGGAAGAAGAGCAGGGGGACTTCTCCCCGGTGTCCTGGGGCCAATATTTATCCCTCGACCAACATCACTAAAACAGACGATCCGGGTCATTATCACATCGCTGTGTGTGGGAGCTTGCTGTGCGCAAATTGGCTGCTGCATTTCCCACAATACAACAGTGACTACAGTTCAGAAAGTTCATCATTGGCTGCGAGGCTCTTTGAGATGACCTGAGGTGGTGAAATCCAAGTGTTTCTCTCTCTCTCTCTCTCTCTTTGTCTCTCTCTCTCTCTCATTCTCTCTCTGTCTCTCCTCCCCTCTCTGACTCTCTCTCTCTATCTCTCTCTGTCTCTCTCTCTCTCTATCTCTCTCTCTCCCCCTCTCACTCCCTCTCTCTGTCACTCTCTTTCTCTCCTCTCTATCTCTCTCTCTCCCTGCCCCCTCTCTCTCTCTCTCTCTCCTCCCTCTCTCCCTCCCCCCCTCTCTCTCTCCCCCTCTCACTCCCTCTCTCTGTCACTCTCTTTCTCTCCTCTCTATCTCTCTCTCCCTGCCCCCTCTCTCTCTCTCTCTCTCTCCTCTCTCTCTCTCTCCCCCCTCTCTCTCTCTATATCTCTCCCTACCCCCCCACCCGCTCTCTCTCTCTCTGTCTCTCTCTCTCCCTCCCTCCCTCTCTCTCTCTCTCCCATCTCTCTCTCTCTATCTCTCCCTACCTCCCCCCGCTCTCTCTCTCTGTCTCTCTCTCTCTCTCTCCCCACCCCCCTCTCTCTCTCTCTATCTCTCCCTACCTCCCCCCGCTCCCTCTCTCTGTCACTCTCTTTCTCTCCTCTCTATCTCTCTCTCTCCCTGCCCCCTCTCTCTCTCTCTCTCTCCTCCCTCTCTCTCTACCCCCCTCTCTCTATCCCCTATCACTCCCTCTCTCTGTTACTCTCTTTCTCTCCTCTCTATCTCTCTCTCTCCCTCTCTCTCTCTCTCTCCCCTCTCTCTCTCCCCCCCTCTCTCTCTATCTCTCCCTACCTCCCCCCGCTCTCTCTCTCTGTCTCTCTCTCTCTCTCTCTCCCCACCCCCCTCTCTCTTTCTCTATCTCTCCCTACCCCCCACCCCGCTCTCTCTCTGTCTCTCTCTCTCCCTCCCTCCCTCTCCTCTCTCTCTCTCTGCCCCCCTCTCTCTCTCTATCTCTCCCCTACCTCCCCCCGCTTTCTCTCTCTGTCTCTCTCTCTCTCTCCCCACCCCCCTCTCTCTCTCTCTATCTCTCCCTACCTCCCCGCCCCCCGCTCTCTCTCTCTGTCTCTCTCTCTCTCTCTCCCCACCCCCTCTCTCTCTCTCTATCTCTCCCTACCTCCCCGCCCCCCGCTCTCTCTCTCTGTCTCTCTCTCTCTCTCTCTCTCCCCACCCCCCTCTCTCTCTCTCTCTATCTCTCCCTACCCCTCCCCACTCTCTCTCTCTCTCTCTCTCTCTCTCTCCCCCCGCCCCCCCCCAACCCCCCCTCTCTCTCTCTCGTCCCCCCTTCGGTCGGGCGACAAACACGACACAGACTCAATTTTAAAAGCGTGATGTTTTTATTTCCCGTTCTGGAACTTTCCAGCAAGACTCGGCACGAAGGGGGAGAAAAAGAGGCAGGGAATCGCCAGGGTTTGCCGTGCGAGGAACAGCGGCGAGAGGGGGTGGGGGCAGAGGGAGGAGGCCCGAGCGGCCTATCTTAGCCTGGTTGCCGTGGCGAGTGGCGGGAGCGGGGGTAGACGTGTCGATGGCCCCCCACCCCACCCAGTACTGGACGAACGTTCAGCCCGAGACGGTCAGGGATCGGCGGGGGTGGGGAAGGGGAGAGACAGGGGAGCGGACGGCTTCATCCACCGTGACTATTCCCTCTTCAGGACAGTGCGGCCATGGTTCGTAGGCCCCGTCCTGATAGCGGCTTGGCGGGGTAAGGGGGAGGGGACGATCCCCACCTCAGGTCGGAGACAGCAAGCGGCAGAAACCCTCCCCTAAATCGGGTGGTCGCGGAAACGGAAAACAACTCAACTCTGCCCGGTCCCCCGGCATTCAGTGGTCGATCGCTTAAAGCCAAACGCAAATTAGCAAGCGGGGAGCCAAGGCCCAGGCATAAGCTAAGGCCCAGACACAGGCCCAGACCCAGGGCCCAGGCTTCAGGCCCAGTCCAAGGCCCCGGGGACCAGGCTTCAGGCCCAGTCACAGCTCCAGGGCCCAGACTTTAGGCTCAGGGCCCAGGTTTCACATCCAGTCCCAGGCTCAGGGCCCAGGTCCAGGCTTTAGGCCCAGTCCCAGGTCCAGGGCCCAGGTTTCAGGCCCAGGCCCAGGCCCCGGGGCCCAAGCTTCAGGCTTCAGGTCCAGTCTCAGGTCCAGGGCCCAGACTTCAGAATCAGGGCCCAGAGCCCAGGCCCAGGCATCAGGTTCAGTCCCAGGGCCCAGGCTTTAGGTCCAGTCCCAGCCCAGACTTCAGGTCTAGTCCCAGACACAGGGCCTAGGCTTCCGATCCAATCCCAGGCCCAGGGTCCCAGGCTTCCGATCCAATCCCAGGCCCAGGGTCCCAGGCTTCAGGAGCAGTCCCAGGCCCAGTCCCAGGCCCCGAGGCTCAGGATAGGGCCCAGAAATGCGACACCCGGCAACGCAAAGTGAAACAAAAAAGAGGGGTTTGCGGGCGGGGGGGCGGTGGGGGGCGGGGTTCGAACAGTTGCTCTCGTCTCCTGCGAGGGTGGCCTGAGGGAGGAGAAAGACAGAGAAAAGGTAGAGTTACCACACGGCACCCACTCGGCTAGCCTCCCTTCCCCAGTCCCGCCTGGTTCCCTTGAGCCCAACCAGACCCACCCAATGGGCCTCGATCCCCCCACACGTCCCCTCTTGGGCCTACGGTTCAGGCTCGAGTCCTGCGCACCACCTAGGCCGGCGTATGCCCTCTTCCCAGGCCTGCCCCGGCTGTGAACACCCACAGGGCCTCCGGACCTCCATCGCTTCAACCCTCCCCCTGTCCGGTTGGCCCCGAAATCCTGCTGCCGCACCCTGCCAACTCACCCCCTTCCCCTCCGCTCCTACCTCCAGCGTGTTCATCCCAGACTCTCCAACCCAGGAGAGGCCAAGCTCTCTGCGGCCATCTGAGAGACACGGAATCACCCCTATCGCCCCACTCGTATCGAGCTGAAACATAACCAACAGTGGCTCGGTGTGTCCCACTCTCGCCTCAGGCTCAGAGGGTCGTGGGTTCGAGACCCCACTCCAGAGACTCGTGCCCCGTGACCCAATACGGACACTTCCCGCCCGGAGCCAGTACTGAGGGAGCGCCGCACTGTCACAGGGGCAGAACTGAGGGAGTGCCGCGCGGTGCTGTCGGAGGGGTGGTACTGAGGGAGTGCTGCACTGTCGGAGGGGCAGTACTGAGGGAGAGTCGCACTGTCGGAGGGGCGGTACTGAGGGAGCGCCGCACGGTCGGAGGGGTAGTACTGAGGGAGCGCCGCACGGTCGGAGGGGCAGTACTGAGGGAGCGCCGCACTGTCGGAGGGGCGGTACTGAGGGAGTGCCGCACGGTCGGAGGGGTAGTACTGAGGGAGCACCGCACTGTCGGAGGGGCAGTACTGAGGGAGCGCTGCACTGTCGGAGGGGTGGTACTGAGGGAGCGCCGCACTGTCGGAGGGGTAGTACTGAGGGAGCACCGCACTGTCGGAGGGGCAGTACTGAGGGAGCGCCGCACTGTCGGAGGGGCAGTACTGAGGGAGCGCCGCACTGTCGGAGGGGTGGTACTGAGGGAGCGCCGCACTGTCGGAGGGGTAGTACTGAGGGAGCGCCGCACTGTCGGAGGGGCGGTACTGAGGGAGACCCGCACTGTCGGAGGGGCAGTACTGAGGGAGATCCGCACTGTCGGAGGGGCAGTACTGAGGGAGACCCGCACTGTTGAAAGGTGCCATCTTTTGAATGAGACGTTAAACCGAGGCCCCGTCTGCCCTCTCGGGTGGATGTAAAAGATCCCACGGCCACTATTTGGAAGAAGAGCGGGGGGAGTTCTCCCCGGTGTCCTTGGGCCAATATTTATCCCTCAACTGGAACCACTAAAACAGATTATTACAGTGCGTGCAGGCCACAGAAACGGAATTAGGGATGCTCAGGAGGGTAGAATTTGAGGAGCGCAGACATTTCTGGGGGGGGGGGGGGCGGTTATGAGGCTGAAGGGGGTTGCAGAGATAGGGAGGGGTGTAGGGGCTGGAGGGGGTTACAGAAATAAGGAGGGGTGTAGGGGCTGGAGGAGGTTACAGAGATAGGGAGGGGTGTAGGGGCTGGAGGAGGTTACAGAGATAGGGAGGGGTGTGGGGGCTGGAGGAGGTTACAGGCATAGGGACGGGTATAGGGGCTGGAGGAGGTTACAGAGATAGGGAGGGGTGTGGGGGCTGGAGGAGGTTACAGAGATAGGGAGGGGTGTGGGGGCTGGAGGAGGTTACAGAGATAGGGAGGGGTGTGGGGGCTGGAGGAGGTTACAGAGATAGGGAGGGGTGTAGGGGCTGGAGGAGGTTACAGGGATAGGGAGGGGTGTAGGGGCTGGAGGAGGTTACAGAGATAGGGAGGGGTGTAGGGGCTGGAGGAGGTTACAGGGATAGGGAGGGGTGTAGGGGCTGGAGGAGGTTACAGAGATAGGGAGGGGTGTAGGGGCTGGAGGAGGTTACAGAGATTGGGGCGGGTGTAGGGGCTGGAGGGGGTTACAGGGATAGGGACGGGTGTATGGGCTGGAGGAGGTTACAGAGATAGGGAGGAGTGTGGGGGCTGGAGGAGGTTACAGGGATAGGGACGGGTGTGGGGGCTGGAGGAGGTTACTGAGATAGGGAGGGGTGTAGGGGCTGGAGGAGGTTACAGAGATAGGGAGGGGTGTAGGGGCTGGAGGAGGTTACAGAGATTGGGGCGGGTGTAGGGGCTGGAGGGGGTTACAGGGATAGGGAGGGGTGTAGGGGCTGGAGGAGGTTACAGAGATAGGGAGGGGTGTGGGGGCTGGAGGAGGTTACAGGCATAGGGACGGGTATAGGGGCTGGAGGAGGTTACAGAGATAGGGAGGGGTGTAGGGGGCTGGAGGAGGTTACAGAGATAGGGAGGGGTGTAGGGGCTGGAGGAGGTTGCAGAGATAGGGAGGGGTGTAGGGGCTGGAGGAGGTTACAGAGATAGGGAGGGGTGTAGGGGCTGGAGGAGGTTACAGAGATAGGGAGGGGTGTAGGGGCTGGAGGAGGTTACAGAGATAGGGAGGGGTGTAGGGGCTGGAGGAGGTTACAGGGATAGGGAGGAGTGTGGGGGCTGGAGGAGGTTACAGGGATAGGGAGGGGTGTAGGGGCTGGAGGAGGTTACAGAGATAGGAACGGGTGTAGGGGCTGGAGGAGGTTACAGGGATAGGGAGGGGTGTGGGGGCTGGAGGAGGTTACAGAGATAGGGAGAGGGCGGAGGAGGGATTTGAAAACAAGGATGAGATGTTTGAAATCGAGGCGTTGCTTTACCGGGAGCCAACGTGGGTCCGTGCCGCGGTTTATGCTCCAGACCAGGCCACTCCCTCCACCACCATCTCGTTGCATTCCTTCCTCCCTCATGTGTTTATCCAGCTCCCCCTTAAACGCTTCGCCTCAACCCCTCCCTGTGGCAGCGAGTGCCGCAATCGCAGCGCACTCTCTGCTCACGCCTGGCCTCGCGATCTGCGGGAGCTTGCTGTGCGTGAATTCAGCTGCCGCGTTTCCCACGATGCAACAGTGGACGCACGCCAATGACTAAAAAGGGTTTCAGTGGAGCAGCTTTGCGGCACGCGGGGTAGGGGGGGCGCGCGCAGGCGTTACGTAAACGCGCGAGAGTTCTCTTTCAAACCACCGGAACGGGAACCTCGACAGAGGGCCTACGCGGACAGCGAACCGGAAGCGGGAATGATGGCAGGGGGAGGGGTGGCCACAACGCGCTCGGGAATCGCCTCCTCCTCTGGGACCGGCTACTCGAGCACGGGGCCCGTCCGTCCCGCTCTCCCTCTCCGCCAGTGGACCTAGGCCCCAAAAAAACGCCTGAGCTGGATTTGGCAACGGCCCGCCCTCCGCCACCCCTCCCCATCACCGTCCCCCGCACAGATCCAGCTACAAAATGCCTTGCATTCAGACCATATGTGACCTCCTGCTGCCTGTCTCTCTCACTCACTGATTGCAAGGGGCCAGCGAAAGGGGTTACGTTTTGATGGTGCGTGAGGGACTGTCCCACACAACTATCCCGTCACGGGAACCAAATCTAACCCCCCTGCTGTACCTGCCCTGGGAGTGTTTGATGGGACAGTGTAGAGGGAGCTTTACTCTGTATCTAACCCCGTGCTGTACCTGCCCTGGGAGTGTTTGATGGGACAGTGTAGAGGGAGCTTTACTCTGTATCTAACCCCGTGCTGTACCTGCCCTGGGAGTGTTTGATGGGACAGTGTAGAGGGAGCTTTACTCTGTATCTAACCCCCTGTACCTGCCCTGGGAGTGTTTGATGGGGCAGTGTAGAGGGAGCTTTACTCTGTATCTAACCCCATGCTGTACCTGCCCTGGGAGTGTTTGATGGGACAGTGTAGAGGGAGCTTTACTCTGTATCTAACCCCGTGCTGTACCTGCCCTGGGAGTGTTTGATGGGACAGTGTAGAGGGAGCTTTACTCTGTATCTAACCCCCTGGACCTGCCCCGGGAGTGTTTGACGGGACAGTGTAGAGGGAGCTTTACTCTGTATCTAACCCCCTGGACCTGCCCTGGGAGTGTTTGACGGGACAGTGTAGAGGGAGCTTTACTCTGTATCTAACCCCCTGTACCTGCCCTGGGAGTGTTTGACGGGACAGTGTGGAGGTACGTGCAGTGTTGGGAATATTGAAATGGAAGTGCAATCACCTGGTTCACGGCGTCACGTAATCCTCTGACAAGAACCAATAGTAGAAAACTCCCAACACAAAGACCAATGCCAGCGTTGCGAACTTGGTTTGATAGCTTCGATGCTGCAAGAGACAATAAATCTAGTTCACCCTTTCGCTCTCTCGTGCCCTGAAGGTGCTCATTCTCTCAAAATCTTCCCACCCAGGGCAGTACTGAGGGAGCGCCGCACTGTCGGAGGGGCGGTACTGAGGGAGCGCCGCACTGTCGGAGGGGCAGTACTGAGGGAGTGCCGCACTGTCAGAGGGGCAGTACTGAGGGAGTGTCGCACTGTCAGAGGGGCAGTACTGAGGGAGTGCCGCACTGTCAGAGGGGCAGTACTGAGGGAGCGCCGCACTGTCGGAGGGGCAGTACTGAGGGAGCGCTGCACTGTCGGAGGGGCGGTACTGAGGGAGCGCCGCACTGTCGGAGGGGCGGTACTGAGGGAGCGCCGCACTGTCGGAGGGGCGGTACTGAGGGAGCGCCGCACTGTCGGAGGGGCGGTACTGAGGGAGCACCGCACTGTCGGAGGGGCGGTACTGAGGGAGCGCCGCACTGTCGGAGGGGCGGTACTGAGGGAGCTCCGCACTGTCGGAGGGGCGGTACTGAGGGAGCGCCGCACTGTCGGAGGGGCGGTACTGAGGGAGCGCCGCACTGTCGGAGGGGCGGTACTGAGGGAGTGCCGCACTGTCGGAGGGGCGGTACTGAGGGAGTGCCGCACTGTCGGAGGGGCAGTACTGAGGGAGCGCCGCACTGTCGGAGGGACGGTACTGAGGGAGCACCGCACTGTCGGAGGGGCGGTACTGAGGGAGTGCCGCACTGTCGGAGGGGCAGTACTGAGGGAGCGCCGCGCAGTCGGAGGGGTGGTACTGAGGGAGCGCCGCACTGTCGGAGGGGCGGTACTGAGGGAGCGCCGCACTGTCGGAGGGGCAGTACTGAGGGAGCGCCGCTCTGTCGGAGGTGCCGTCTTTCAGATGAGACATTAAACCGAGGCCCCGTCTGCCCTCTCGGGAGGATGTAAAAGATCCCGGGGCCACTGTTGGAAGAAGAGCAGGGGGAGTTCTCCCCGGTGTCCTGGGGCCCAATATTTATCCCTCGACCAACATCACTAAAAAAGAGACGATCGGGGTCATTATCACATCGCTGTGTGTGGGAGCTTACTGTGCACAAATTGGCGTTTCCCACAATGCAACAGCGAGCACACTCCAAAAGTACTTCATTGGCTGTGAGGCGCTTTGGGACGCCCGGTGGTCGTGGCAGGCGCTATATAAATTCACGTCATTCATTTATTCCCTGGCCCACCGTTCCTGGACTCCCCGGGCAGCCTGACCATCAGTGACATCGAGCGTACAGCCTCGGAACAGGCCCACCCAACAACAACAATAATCTGAATTCATGTAGCGCCTTTAACGTGGTGAAACGTCCCAAGGTGCTTCACAGCGGTGATATAAGACAAAACAGATAAATTTAACACCGAATCGCAGAAGGAGAAATTAGGGACAGGTGACCAAAAGCTGGGTCAGAGGTCGGTTTTAAGGATCGTCTTAAAGGAGGAGAGAGAGGCGGAGAGGTTTAGGGAGGGAGTTCCCGAGCTTGGGGCCCCAGGCGGCTGAAGGCACGGCCGCCGATGGTAAAACAGTAAGAAAGACTTACGTTTATATAGCGCCGTTCACGGTCACCGGACACCTCAAAGCGCCTCACAGCCAATGACGTACTTTTGGAGTGTGGTCATTGTTGCATTGTGGGAAACGCGGCAGCCAATTTGAGCACAGCAAGCTCCCACGCTAGGGAGGGGCGCAGGGGCTGGAGGTTACAGAGATAGGAAGGGGTGTAGGGGCTGGAGGAGGTTACAGAGATAGGGAGGGGTGTAGGGGCTGGAGGAGGTGACAGAGATAGGGAGGGGTTTGGGCTGGAGGTTACAGAGATAGGGAGGGGTGTAGGGGCTGGAGGAGGTGACAGAGATAGGGAGGGGTTTGGGCTGGAGGTTACAGAGATAGGGAGGGGTGTAGGGGCTGGAGGAGGTGACAGAGATAGGGAGGGGTGTAGGGGCTGGAGGAGGTTACAGAGATAGGGAGGGGTGTAGGGGCTGGAGGAGGTTACAGAGATAGGGAGGGATGTAGGGGCTGGAGGAGGTTACAGAGATAGGGAGGGGTGTAGGGGCTGGAGGAGGTTACAGCAATAGGGAGGGATGTAGGTGTTGGAGGAGGTTACAGCAATAGGGAGGGGTGTAGGGGCTGGAGGTTACAGATAGAGGGAGGGGTGTCGGGGCTGGAGTGGGTTACAGAGATAGGGAGGGGTGTAGGGGCTGGAGGAGGTTACAGAGATAGGGAGGGGTGTAGGGGCTGGAGGAGGTTACAGAGATAGGGAGGGGTGTAGGGGCTGGAGGAGGTTATAGAGATAGGGAGGGGTGTAGGGGCTGGAAGAGGTTACAGAGATAGGGAGGGGTGTCGGGGCTGGAAGAGGTTACAGAGATAGGGAGGGGTGTAGGGGCTGGAGGAGGTTACAGAGATCGGGAGGGATGTAGGGGCTGGAGGAGGTTACAGAGATAGGGAGGGGTGTTGGGGCTGGAGTGGGTTACAGAGATAGGGAGGGGTGTAGGGGCTGGAGGAGGTTACAGAGATAGGGAGGGGTGTCGGGGCTGGAAGAGGTTACAGAGATAGGGAGGGGTGTAGGGGCTGGAGGAGGTTACAGAGATAGGGAGGGGTGTAGGGGCTGGAGTGGGTTACAGAGATAGGGAGGGGTGTAGGGGCTGGAGGAGGTTACAGAGATAGGGAGGGGTGTCGTGGCTGGAAGAGGTTACAGAGATAGGGAGGGGTGTAGGGGCTGGAGGAGGTTACAGAGATAGGGAGGGGTGTCGGGGCTGGAGTGGGTTACAGAGATAGGGAGGGGTGTAGGGGCTGGAGGAGGTTACAGAGATAGGGAGGGGTGTCGGGGCTGGAAGAGGTTACAGAGATAGGGAGGGGTGTCGGGGCTGGAAGAGGTTACAGAGATAGGGAGGGGTGTAGGGACTGGAGGAGGTTACAGAGATAGGGAGGGGTGTAAGGGCTGGAGGAGGTTACAGAGATAGGGAGGGGTGTCGGGGCTGGAAGAGGTTACAGAGATAGGGAGGGGTGTCGGGGCTGGAAGAGGTTACAGAGATAGGGAGGGAGGTGAGGAGGGCCATGGAGGGATTGGAACATGTCGAATCCCCAACCGCTTTCCCAGGCTCCATCGGCCGGCCTGTGCTGACCCGGTGTGAGCCCCACCGCCCCTACACACACAGAGCAGGAAAGGCCCAGGCTCCATCCCCGGCCTGTGCTGAGGAGGCTGCGTCAGACTGCGGGAAGGTCGAAAGCAAACGCAAGGCCTCTCTCGGCCCTCCCAGCCTGCCGTTGCTAGGATACGGCAGGGAAGGCCTTGAGCAAACTAGGCCCGAGCGGGTGGGACGATCCTCAGGCCCTGAGGGATTGAGGCCTAGCTTGGCCCTCCCAGCCTGCTGTTGCTCGGATACAGCAGGAAAGGCCTTTAGCAAACTAGGCCCGAGCGGGTGGGACAATCCTCAGCACCAGAGATAGTGAGGCCCTGAGAGATTGAGGGGCCTGCAAGGCTTAGATTCGGCCTCCTGGAAGCAGTTCTTTGTAACCCTGGGGCCTCCCTCGCTCCGGGGCGCTTGTCCGCTTTGCCGTGCCTTCACTGACGGGAACAACAGAGCTGCTTTGTGGTGAGTCACGCCCGCATCTTCCTCAAGGCCCTGTTTTTCTGAGCTGGGTCCAACCACGCCCACTTCCAGTTCTCCATCCCTGTTTCCTGACCTACTTTCCTGCAAGGTCCAGGGCTTTCGTGTTTCCACAAACTCCCCTTCCCCGCCCCACACCTCTCGGGAATGCCGAAACTCAGCCGCGACACAGTCAACAGGCCCTCCCACCACTCTGGGCAGCTTTCCCACCCGATTCTCACTTCGGGTCCCGCACTGAACACGTCCATTAAATGCTTGTTACTTCCCCCAGGCTATATTTGCTCTGTGTGTCGCTCAGTAACCGAATGGGACAGTGTAGAGGGAGCTTTACTCTGTATCGCACCCCCTGTACCTGCCCTGGGAGTGTTTGATGCGGAGCACCGCACTGTCGGAGGGTCGGTACTGAGGGAGCGCCGCACTGTCGGAGGGGCGGTACTGAGGGAGCGCCGCACTGTCGGAGGGGCAGTACTGAGGGAGCACCGCACTGTCGGAGGGGCAGTACTGAGGGAGAGCCGCGCTGTCGGAGGGGCGGTACTGAGGGAGAGCTGCGCTGTCGGAGGGGCGGTACTGAGGGAGCGCCGCACTGTCGGAGGGGCAGTACTGAGGGAGCCCCGCACTGTCGGAGGGGCGGTACTGAGGGAGCGCCGCACTGTCGGAGGGGCAGTACTGAGGGAGCCCCGCACTGTCGGAGGGGCAGTACTGAGGGAGCGCCGCACTGTCGGAGGGGCAGTACTGAGGGAGCACCGCACTGTCGGAGGGGCGGTACTGAGGGAGCACCGCACTGTCGGAGGGGCAGTACTGAGGGAACACCGCACTGTCGGAGGGGCAGTACTGAGGGAGCCCCGCACTGTCGGAGGAGCAGTACTGAGGGAACACCGCACTGTCGGAGGGGCAGTACTGAGGGAGCCCCGCACTGTCGGAGGGGCAGTACTGAGGGAGCCCCGCACTGTCGGAGGGGCAGTACTGAGGGAGCCCCGCACTGTCGGAGGGGCAGTACTGAGGGAGCCCCGCACTGTCGGAGGGGCAGTACTGAGGGAGCCCCGCACTGTCGGAGGGGCAGTACTGAGGGAGCCCCGCACTATTGGAACAAGAGTAGGCCGTTCAGCATGTCGAGCTGTACCAGAAATGCCCGATGTTTGGAGGTGTAGAGGGGTGTGCGGGGGGGAGCGTGGACGGGGAGGGGGGAGTCACTAAATCTGTCGCCCCACCACCGATTGAGAATGGTGTGGAGAGGGAGTTGGGTGTTTCTCAAGTCTGTTCCTACAGCCCTTTTAAGGACTGGTGAGAATCAAGCTTCATTGGCTTAATAAATCAGGGTGACAGAGAGAGCGAGCGAGAGAGAGAGAGACACAGAGAGAGAGAGAGAGAGGGACAGAGCGAGAGAGAGAGAGAGGGACAGAGAGAGAGGGACAGAGAGAGAGAGCGCGAGAGAGAGAGAGAGAGGGACAGAGAGAGAGAGAGAGAGAGGGACAGAGAGAGGGACAGAGAGAGAGAGAGAGAGAGCGAGGGACAGAGAGAGAGGGACAGAGAGAGAGAGAGAGAGGGACAGAGAGAGAGAGCGAGAGAGAGAGAGAGAGGGACAGAGAGAGAGAGACAGAGATAGACAAAGAGAGAGAGAAACAGAGAGTCAGAGAGACAGAGAGAGAGAGGGGGAGAGAGAGAGAGGTAGACACGGAGACACAGAGACAGAGAGAGAGAGACAGAGAGACAGAGAGAGAGAGAGAGACAGAGAGAGAGCGAGAGAGAGAGAGAGAAGGACAGAGAGAGAGGGACAGAGGGACTGAGAGAGAGGGACAGAGAGAGAGAGAGAGAGACAGGGAGAGAGAGAGAGAGAGAGCGACAGAGAGAGAGAGAGAGATAGAGACAGAGAGAGAGGGAGAGAGAGAGAGGTAGACACGGAGACACAAAGACGGAGAGGGAGAGACAGAGAAAGAGAAAGAGAGAGAGAGAGAGGGCGGTGTCCTGTTCCTGGATGCCCCATTGTAATTCCCCGATGAGAGCAGGGCCTGGTGCCAGGAATGTACAAGGTATAACAAGGCCGGGCCCTCCCCCTCAGCACACGGCGTGTCCTGGGGAGAGGCAGCAGCTCTCCGAGCGGCTCACGGCCTATTTAGGAAATAGTCGTTGGGCTGGCGAGGGTGCGGTGTGAATGGACACTCCGAGGCCGAGCCTGGGGAGGGGCAGCTCTCGTAGGGGCCGTCATCGGAGGGGCAAGAGATCCCATTCCCCCATCGCCCCCTCCCCCCATCGCCACCTCCCCCTATAGCCCCCTCCCCCCATCGCCCCCTCCCGCCATCGGCACCTTCCCCATCGCCCCCCTCCCCCCATCGACCCCTGCCCATCGCCCCTCCCCCATCGCCACCTCCCCCATCGCCCCCTCCCCCATCGACCCCTGCCCCCATCGCCCCCTCCCCCATCGACCCCTCCCGCCATCGGCACCTTCCCCATCGCCCCCTCCCCCCATCGCCACCTCCCCCCATCGCCCCCTCCCGCCATCGCCCCCTCCCCCCATCGCCCCCTCCCGCCATCGCCCCCTCCCCCCATCGCCACCTCCCCTATAGCCCCCTCCCCCCATCGCCCCCTCCCCCATCGCCCCCTCCCGCCATCGCCCCCTCCCCCCATCGCCACCTCCCCCTATAGCCCCCTCCCCCCATCGCCCCCTCCCCCCATCGCCCCCTCCCGCCATCGGCACCTTCCCCATCGCCCCCTCCCCCCATCGCCACCTCCCCCTATAGCCCCCTCCCCCCATCGCCCCCTCCCCCATCGCCCCCTCCCACCATCGGCACCTTCCCATCGCCCCCTCCCCCCATCGCCACCTCCCCCTATAGCCCCCACCCCCATTGACCCCTGCCCCCATCGCCCCCTCCCCCACCCCATTGCCCCCCATCGCCCCCTCCCCCATCGCCACCTCCCCCATCGCCCCTCCCCCATCGACCCCTGCCCCCATCGGCCCCAACCCCCATCGCCCGCTCCCCCCATCACCACCTCCCCCATCGCCCCCTCCCCCCATCGGCCCCTCCCCCCATCGGCCCCAACCCCCATCGCCCGCTCCCCCCATCACCACCTCCCCCATCGCCCCCTCCCCCCATCGCCCCCTCCCCCCATCGGCCCCTCCCCCCATCGCCTCCTCCCCCCATCACCACCTCCCCCATCGCCCCCTCCCCCCATCGCCCCCTTCCCCATCTCCCCCTCCCCCCATTGCCCCTCCCCCATCGGCCCCTCCCCCCATCGCCTCCTCCCCCCATCGCCACCTCCCCCATCGCCACCTCCCCCATCGCCCCCTCCCCCCATCGACCCCTGCCCCCATCGCCACCTCCCCCATCGCCCCCTCCCCCCATCGACCCCTCCCCCCATCGCCTCCTCCCCCATCGCCACCTCCCCCATCGCCACCTCCCCCATCGCCCCCTCCCCCATCGACCCCTGCCCCATCGCCCCCTCCCCCATCGCCCCCTCCCCCCATCGGCCCCAACCCCCATCGCCCGCTCCCCCCATCACCACCTACCCCATCGCCCCCTTCCCCCATCGCCCCCTTCCCCCATCGCCCCCTCCCCCCATCGCCCCCTCCCCCCATCGGCCCCTCCCCATCGCCTCCTCCCCCCATCGCCCCCTCCCCCCATCGGCCCCTCCCCATCGCCTCCTCCCCCCATCGCCACCTTCCCCCATCGCCTCCTCCCCCCATCGCCACCTCCCCCATCGCCACCTCCCCCCATAGCCACCTTCCCCCATCGCCACCTCCCCCCATCGCCACCTTCCCCCATCGCCTCCTCCCCCATCGCCACCTCCCCCATCGGCCCCTCCCCCCATCGCCTCCTCCCCCCATCGCCACCTCCCCCATCGCCTCCTCCCCCCATCGCCACCTCCCCCATCGCCACCTCCCCCCATCGCCACCTTCCCCCATCGCCACCTCCCCCATCGCCCCCTCCCCCATCGGCACCTCCCCCCATCGGCCCCTCCCCCCATCGCCCGCTCCCCCCATCACCACCTCCCCCATCGCCCCCTCCCCCCATCGACCGCTCCCCCATCGCCTCTTCCCCCTCTCCCCCCCATCGCCTCCTCCCCTTCCCCTCCCCCATTGCCCTCTCCCCCCATACCCCATCGGCCCATTGCCCCCTCCCCCCATTGCCCCTTCCCCCCTCCCCCATCGCCGCCCCATTGGCCCATCGCCCCCTCCACATCACCCCCTCCCCATCGTCCCATCGCCCCCCCATCGCCCCTTCCCCCCTCCTTCTATCACCCCCTTCCCCCATCGGTCCTTCCCACTCCCCCATCGTCCCCTCCCCCATCGTCCCCCATCGCCCCCTCCCCGTTACCCATCGCCAATCCCCCTCCCCATCACCCCTCCCCACTCCCCCATCACCCCCTCCCCCTCCCCCATCGCCCCCTCCCCTCCCCCATCACCCCCCCTCCATCGCCCCCTCCCCCATCGCCACCTCCCCCATCACCCCCTCCCCCATCGCCCCTCCCACTCCCCCATCGCCCCCTCCCCTATCACCCCTCCCCCATCACTCCCTCCCCCCATCGCCCCTCCCACTCCCCCATCGCCCCCTCCCCCTATCACCCCTCCCCCATCACTCCCTCCCCCATCACCCATCACCCCATCGCCCCCTCCCCCTCCCCCCATCACCCCCTCCCCCATCGCCCCCACCCCCTCCCCCATGCCCTCTTCCCCACCCCCATCGCTCCTTCCCCCATCGCCTCCTCCCCAACCCCTCCATCACCCCCTCCCCCATCGCCCTCTCCCTCTCCCCCCTCTCCCATCACCACTCCCCCGCCCCCCCATCGCCCCCTCCCGCTTCCCCCATCATTCCCCCACGCCCGCCGCACCCCTACCCTGAGCCCCACATTACTGGGTGTGTCGCATCCGTGCGGCCAAATTCTTCGTGTCCCAGCGGGCGGCGGTGGGCTATTCGCACGTGGGAGGCATCACCGCCGGGATCAGTCCTGTTTCCCGCCTGACGCCCATCCTTCCCCCGCCCCCGCCCCCCTCCACACTCCCCCCCCCCCTCCACCCCGCCCCTCCCAGCGCTGTGGAGCTTAAAGGGAAGAGCCTATCAGAGGCTGGAAGGGAGCGAGGGAGGGTGGGAGCAAAGGAGAGAAGGAGGGAGGGTGGGACCAAGGGAGGGAAGGAGTGACAGAAAGGGAGGGAGGGTGGGAGGGATGGAGGGAAGGTGGGACAGAGGGTGGGAGAGATAAAGGGAAGGTGGGAACGAGGAACGGTGGGAGGCAGGGGGAGTGAGGGAGGGAACAAGGGATGGAGGGAGGGTGGGTGGGACAGAGAGTAAGGGAGGGAGCGAGGGAGGGTCGGTGGGAGGGTGGCCCTACGGGTCTGGCACTTTTCTGTTCGAGGGCGGGTGAGATTTCGGTCACTGGGCGATGGGCCCAGCGACCCTGATGGTCTTTCACAACATCAACATTGCATTTATATAGCGCCTTTAATGTTGTGAAACATCCCAAGGCGCTTCACAGGAGTGTATCATGACAAAACATTCGATACCGAGCCACAGCGGCAGAGAGAGAGAGAGAGAGCCAGAGAGAGAGAGAGAGAGAGAGACAGAGAGAGAGAGAGAGAGAGAGACAGAGAGAGAGAGAGAGAGAGAGAGACAGAGGGACAGAGAGAGAGAGAGTGCCAGAGAGAGAGAGACAGAGAGAGGCAGAGAGAGAGACAGAGAGAGAGAGGCAGAGAGAGAGAGACAGAGTGAGAGAGACAGAGAGAGAGAGAGAGAGAGAGACGGAGAGAGAGAGACAGAGAGAGAGATAGAGAGAGAGAGACAGAGAGAGAGATAGATAGAGAGATACAGAGAGAGAGACAGAGAGAGAGACAGAGAGAGAGAGACGGTGCCCTGCGGGGAGGACATCGAGGAGGGACGGGGGGGTGGGGGAGAGAAGCTGCAAGCATAGGGCAGGTTGCGGTCTCGCTGGGAGAGGAAGGGGTTAATGCTGACTCATGCCCAGAGCAGCTGCTATTTCTGGAGCATCTCCACACACAGGCAGCCTCCAACATGTTGCAGGCAGTCGCTCGGTCGCATCAACTCTTGTTTCCCAAAGCCAGCTCTTGGCCGACCTCCCGATGGAACACTGGTACACCCACACCCCTCACTGTAACACTGATATACCCCACACCCCTCACTGTAACACTGATATACCCCACACCCCTCACTGTAACACTGATATACCCCACACCCATCACTGTAACACTGATATACCCCACACCCCTCACTGTAACACTGATATACCCCACACCCCTCAGTGTAACACTGATATACCCCACACCCCTCACTGTAACACTGATATACCCCACACCCCTCACTGTAACACTGGTACACCCCACACCACTCACTGTAACACTGATACACCCCACACACCTCACTGTAACACTGATATACCCGACGACCCTCACTGTAACACTGATATACCCGACGACCCTCACTGTAACACTGATATACCCCACACCCCTCGCTGTAACACTGATATACCCCACACCCCTCGCTGTAACACTGATATACCCCACACCCCTCGCTGCAACACTGATATACCCCACACCCCTCGCTGTAACACTGATATACCCCACACCCCTCGCTGTAACACTGATATACCCCACACCCCTCACTGTAACACTGATATACCCCACACCCCTCACTGTAACACTGATATACCCCACACCCCTCACTGTCACACTGATATACCCCACACCCCTCACTGTCACACTGATATACCCCACTCCCCTCACTGTAACACTGATATACCCGACGACCCTCACTGTAACACTGATATACCCCACACCCCTCACTGTAACACTGATATACCCCACACCCCTCACTGTAACACTGATATACCCCACGCCCCTCACTGTAACACTGATATACCCCACGCCCCTCACTGTAACACTGATATACCCCACACCCCTCGCTGCAACACTGATATACCCCACACCCCTCGCTGCAACACTGATATACCCCACACCCCTCACTGTAACACTGATATACCCCACACCCCTCACTGTCACACTGATATACCCCACACCCCTCACTGTAACACTGGTACACCCCACACCACTCACTGTAACACTGATACACCCCACACCCCTCACTGTAACACTGATATACCCCACACCCCTCACTGTAACACTGATATACCCCACACCCCTCACTGTCACACTGATATACCCCACACCCCTCACTGTCACACTGATATACACCACTCCCCTCACTGTAACACTGATATACCCGACGACCCTCACTGTAACACTGATATACCCCACACCCCTCACTGTAACACTGATATACCCCACACCCCTCACTGTAACACTGATATACCCCACGCCCCTCACTGTAACACTGATATACCCCACGCCCCTCACTGTAACACTGATATACCCCATTCCCCTCACTGTAACACTGATATACCCCACACCCCTCACTGTAACACTGATATACCCCACACCCCTCACTGTAACACTGATATATCCCACACCCCTCACTGTAACACTGATATACCCCACACCCCTCACTGAAACACTGATATACCCCACACCCCTCACT
The DNA here is from genome assembly GCF_044704955.1 of Pristiophorus japonicus. NCBI lineage: Eukaryota > Metazoa > Chordata > Chondrichthyes > Pristiophoridae > Pristiophorus > Pristiophorus japonicus. Next base: position 9,005,952 of record NC_092008.1, read on the forward strand.
ATAACACTGATATACCCCACACCCCTCACTGTAACACTGATATACCCCACACCCCTCACTGTAACACTGATATACCCCACACCCCTCACTGTAACACTGATATACCCCACACCCCTCACTGTAACACTGATTTAACACACACCCCTCACTGTAACACTGATATACCCACACCCCTCACGATAACACTGATATATCCCACACCCCTCACTATAACACTGATATACCCCACACCCCTCACTGTAACACTGATATACCCGACACCCCTCACTGTAACACTGATATACCCCACACCCCTCACTGTAACACTGATATATCCCACACCCCTCACTGTAACACTGATATATCCCACACCCCTCACTGTAACACTGATATACCCCACACCCCTCACTGCAACACTGATATAACCCACACCCCTCACTGTAACACTGATATATCCCACACCCCTCACTGTAACACTGATGTACCCCACACCCCTCACTGTAACACTGATATACCCCACACCCCTCACTGTAACACTGATATACCCCACACCCCTCACTGTAACACTGATATATCAAACACCCCTCACTATAACACTGATATACCCCACACCCCTCACTGTAACACTGATATACCCCACACCCCTCACTGTAACACTGATATATCAAACACCCCTCACTGTAACACTGATATACCCCACACTCCTCACTGTAACACTGATATACCCCACACCCCTCACTGTAACACTGATATACCCCACACCCCTCACTGTAACACTGATATACCCCACACCCCTCACTGTAACACTGATATACCCCACACCCCTCACTGTAACACTGATATACCCCACACGCTTCATGGTAACACTGATATAGCCCACACCCCTCACAGTAACACTGATATACCCCACACCACTCACTGTAACACTGATATACCCCAAATCCCTCTCTGTAACACTGATATACCCCACACCCATCACTGTAACGCTGATGTACCCCACACCCCTCACTGTAACACTGATATACCCCACACCTCTCACTGTAACACTGATATACCCCACACCCCTCACTGTAACACTGATATATCCCACACCCCTCACTGTAACACTGATATACCCCACACCCCTCACTGTAACACTGATATACCCCACACCCCTCACTGTAATACTGATATACCCCACACCCCTCGCTGTAACACTGATATAGCCCACACCCCTCACTGTAACACTGATATACCCCACACCCCTCACTGTAACACTGATATACCCCACACCCCTCACTGTAACACTGATATACCCCACACCCCTCACTGTAACACTGATATACCCCACACTCCTTACTGTAACACTGATATACCCCACGCCCCTCACTGTAACACTGATATACCCCACACCCCTCACTGTAACACTGATATACCCCACACCCCTCATGGTAACACTGATATACCCCACACTCCTTACTGTAACACTGATATACCATACACCCCTCACTGTAACACTGATATACCCCACACCCCTCACTGTAACACTGATATACCCCACACCCCTCACGGTAACACTGATATACCCCACACCCCTCACTGTAACACTGATATACCCCACACTCCTTACTGTAACACTGATATACCCCACACCCCTAACCATAACACTGATATACCCCACACCCCTCACAGTAACACTGATATACCCCACACCCCTCACTGCAACACTGATGTGCCCCACTCCCCTTAATGTAACACTGATATACCCCACACCCCTCATGGTAACACTGATATACCCCACACTCCTTACTGTAACACTGATATACTATACGCCCCTCACTGTAACACTGATATAGCCCACACCCCTCACTGTAACACTGATATACCCCACACCCCTCACGGTAACACTGATATACCCCACACCCCTCACTGTAACACTGATATACCCCACACTCCTTACTGTAACACTGATATACCCCACACCCCTAACCATAACACTGATATACCCCACACCCCTCACAGTAACACTGATATACCCCACACCCCTCACTGCAACACTGATATACCCCACTCCCCTCACTGTAACACTGTTATACCCCACACCCCTCACTGTAACACTGATATACCCCACACCCCTCACTGTAACACTGATATACTCCACACCCCTCACTGTAACACTGATATACCCCACACCCCTCACTGCAACACTGATATAACCCACACCCCTCACTGTAACACTGATATATCCCACACCCCTCACTGTAACACTGATGTACCCCACACCCCTCACTGTAACACTGATATACCCCACACCCCTCACTGTAACACTGATATACCCCACACCCCTCACTGTAACACTGATATATCAAACACCCCTCACTATAACACTGATATACCCCACACCCCTCACTGTAACACTGATATACCCCACACCCCTCACTGTAACACTGATATATCAAACACCCCTCACTGTAACACTGATATACCCCACACTCCTCACTGTAACACTGATATACCCCACACCCCTCACTGTAACACTGATATACCCCACACCCCTCACTGTAACACTGATATACCCCACACCCCTCACTGTAACACTGATATACCCCACACCCCTCACTGTAACACTGATATACCCCACACGCTTCATGGTAACACTGATATAGCCCACACCCCTCACAGTAACACTGATATACCCCACACCACTCACTGTAACACTGATATACCCCAAATCCCTCTCTGTAACACTGATATACCCCACACCCATCACTGTAACGCTGATGTACCCCACACCCCTCACTGTAACACTGATATACCCCACACCTCTCACTGTAACACTGATATACCCCACACCCCTCACTGTAACACTGATATATCCCACACCCCTCACTGTAACACTGATATACCCCACACCCCTCACTGTAACACTGATATACCCCACACCCCTCACTGTAATACTGATATACCCCACACCCCTCGCTGTAACACTGATATAGCCCACACCCCTCACTGTAACACTGATATACCCCACACCCCTCACTGTAACACTGATATACCCCACACCCCTCACTGTAACACTGATATACCCCACACCCCTCACTGTAACACTGATATACCCCACACTCCTTACTGTAACACTGATATACCCCACGCCCCTCACTGTAACACTGATATACCCCACACCCCTCACTGTAACACTGATATACCCCACACGCCTCATGGTAACACTGATATACCCCACACTCCTTACTGTAACACTGATATACCATACACCCCTCACTGTAACACTGATATACCCCACACCCCTCACTGTAACACTGATATACCCCACACCCCTCACGGTAACACTGATATACCCCACACCCCTCACTGTAACACTGATATACCCCACACTCCTTACTGTAACACTGATATACCCCACACCCCTAACCATAACACTGATATACCCCACACCCCTCACAGTAACACTGATATACCCCACACCCCTCACTGCAACACTGATGTGCCCCACTCCCCTTAATGTAACACTGATATACCCCACACCCCTCATGGTAACACTGATATACCCCACACTCCTTACTGTAACACTGATATACTATACGCCCCTCACTGTAACACTGATATAGCCCACACCCCTCACTGTAACACTGATATACCCCACACCCCTCACGGTAACACTGATATACCCCACACCCCTCACTGTAACACTGATATACCCCACACTCCTTACTGTAACACTGATATACCCCACACCCCTAACCATAACACTGATATACCCCACACCCCTCACAGTAACACTGATATACCCCACACCCCTCACTGCAACACTGATATACCCCACTCCCCTCACTGTAACACTGTTATACCCCACACCCCTCACTGTAACACTGATATACCCCACACCCCTCACTGTAACACTGATATACTCCACACCCCTCACTGTAACACTGATATACCCCACACCCCTCACTTTAACACTGATATACCCCACACCCCTCACAGTAACACTGATATACCCCACAGCCCTCACTGTAACACTGATATACCCCACACCCCTCACTGTAACACTGATATACCCCACACTCCTTACTGTAACACTGATATACCCCACACCCCTCACTGTAACACTGATATACCCCACACCCCTCACTGTAACACTGATATACCCCACACCCCTCACTGTAACACTGATATACCCCACGCCCCTCACTGTAACACTGATATACCCCACATCCCTCACTGTAACACTGATATACCCCACACCCCTCACTGTAACACTGATATACCCCACACCCCTCACTGTAACACTGATATACCCCACACCCGTCACTGTAACACTGATATACCCCACACCCCTCACTGTAACACTGATATACCCCACACCCCTCACTGTAACACTGATATACCCCACGCCCCTCACTGTAACACTGATATACCCCACGCCCCTCACTGCAACACTGATATACCCCACACCCCTCACTGTAACATTGATATACCCCACACCCCTCACTGTAACACTGATAGACCCCACACCCCTCACTGTAACACTGATATACCCCACACTCCTTACTGTAACACTGATATACCCCACACCCCTCACTGTAACACTGATATACCCCACACCCCTCACTGTAACACTGATATACCCCACACCCCTCACTGTAGCACTGATATACCCCACACCCCTCACTGTAACACTGATATACCCCACATCCCTCACTGTAACACTGATATACCCCACACCCCTCACTGTAACACTGATATACCCCACACCCCTCACTGTAACACTGATATACCCCACACCACTCACTGCAACACTGATATACCCCACACCCCTCACTGTAACACTGATATACCCCACGCCCCTCACTGTAACACTGATATACCCCACGCCCCTCACTGTAACACTGATATACCCCACGCCCCTCACTGTAACACTGATATACCCCACACCCCTCACTGTAACACTGATATACCCCACACCCCTCACGGTACACCATGAATCGTGTTGCTATAGCAGTGCCAGGTTTAGGGCTTGTCTGTGCCGGCTCAAACCGTGCTGTCGAGCTGTGTGTGGGCAGAGATGGCCTTTTATGGAATCTCGCTCCTCTCCCCCTGACTGCCCTGGCAGAGGGAGCTGTGCTCTGTCACGGACCCAGGATTCTGCCAACACAGACTGGGCCCCTCCCAGACTGAGCCTGAAGCCTGGCATGAGGAGTAGTGGGGCAGGGACCGGGAGATGCTCGGTGGTGGGGAATGTTGCCGCAGCGGATCACCGTCTCACTGGCCGGGGGAGGGTGGGGCAGCTCACGGTGATCCCCCACCTGGGATCCACTCCATGCTGATCCACTCTCTGTGATCCACTCTCTGTGATCCACTCTCTGTGATCCACTCTCTGCAATCCACTATCTGTGATCCACCATCTGTGATCCACTCTCTGTGATCCGCTCTCTGAGTTCCACTGCATGTGATCCAGTGTGTGATCCACTCTCTCAAATGCACTATATGTGATCCACTCTTTGTGATCCACTATCTGTGATCCACTCTATGTGATCCACTATCCCTGATCCACTCTATGTGATCCACTCTCTGTGATCCACCATATGTGATCCACTCTCTATGATCCGCTCTCTGAGTTCCACTGCATGTGATCCAATATGTGATCCACTCTCTCAAATGCACTATATGTGATCCACTCTCTTTGATCAACTCTCTGTGATGCACTGTCGATGACCCACACTCTCAGATCCACTCTCTCTGATCCACTTTATGTGATCCACTCTCTGTGGTCCACCCTATGTGATCTACTCTGCGTGATCCACTCTCTCCGATCCATGCTCGGTGGTCCACCATCCGCGATCCACTCTATGTGATCCACTCTCTCTGAACCACTATATGTGATCCACCCTATGTGATCCAATCACTGTGATACACTCTATGTGAACCTCGCTCTCGGATCCACCCTCTCTGATCCACTCTCTCTGATCCACTCTCTCTGATCCACTCAATCTGATCCACTTTGTGATCCACTCTCTCTGATCCACCATTTGTGATCCACTCACCGTGATCCACTCTCTTTGATCCACTCTATGTGATCCATGCTTTTGGATCCACTCTCTGTGATCCACGCACTGTGGTCCATGCTTTTGGATCCACTATATGTGATCCACTATCTTTGATCCACTCTCTGTGATCCACTCCATGTGATCCAATCTATATGATCCACTCACTGTGATCCATGCTTTCGGGTCCACTCTCTCTGGCCCACTCTATGTGATCCACTCTATCAGAACCACGCAATGTGATCCACTCACAGTGATCCACTCTCTGTTATACACTCAATGTGATCCACCCGTTGTGATCCACTCTATGCAATCCACTCTCTACAATCCACTCTATGTAATCCACTCACTGTGAGCCACTTTCTCCGATCAACACTTTGTGATCCACTCGTTGTGATCCACCTTATGTGATCCACTCTGTGTGATCCACTCAATGTGACCCACTCTATGTGAACCACTCACTATGAGCCACTCACTGTGATCCACGCTCTCTGATCCACTATATATGATCCACAATTTATGAGCCACTCTCTCTGATCCACTCTCTGTGACCAACCCTCTCTGATCCATGCTTTCTGATCCACTATATGTGATCCATTCCCTCTTATCCACTCTGTGATCCACTATATCTGATCCACTATATGCGATCCACTCAATATGATCCACTCTCTCTGATCCACTATATATGATCCACTCTCTCTGATCCATATTCTATGATCCATGCTCTATGATCCACTATACGTGATCCACTCACCGTGATCCACTCTCTGCGATCCATTCTCTCTGAACCACTCTCTCTGAACCACTCACTGTGATCCACTCAATGTGATCCACTCTCTCTGATCCACTCTCTGTGACCCACACATTGTGACCCACCCGATGTGATCCACTCTCTCTGATCCACCATCTGTGATCCACTCAATGTGACCCACTATATATGATCATGTCAATGGTGACCCACTCCCTCTGAACCACTTTCTGTGATCTATGCTCTGTGATCCACTCTCTCTGACCCACTATAGGTGATCCACTCACAGTGATACACTCACCGTGACCCACACTCTCTCTATGATCCACACAATACAACCCTCTCTCTACGATCCACTCTCTTTATGTGATCCACTCGCTCCTCAGGATCCATTCTATGGAATCCACTATTGTTATGTGATCTACTCGCTCTCTGGGATCCACTGTCCGTTATTCACACTGCATGTGACCCACTCAATCTCCAGGGTCCACTCTACGTGATCCACTCCTCTTGTGCGATCCACTGGCTCTCCGGGATCCACTCTCTGTGGTCCACTTACTCCGCATTCTGCTTATTCCGATCCACTCTATGTATTCCACTTGGTCTGTGATCCACTGTCTGTGTGAACCTCTCTGATACACGTTCTCTGTGACCCACTCTGTTTTCCACTCTTTGTGATCAACCTGATCCCTGAACCACTCCCTTTCTCTGATCTACCAATCGAAATGTTTAAGGGGCGTAATGCCTGCTTTAGACGCCTAGAAACCACCCCCACCCCTCACCAGACTCGCAGTGGGACTGACGGCAGCATGGGGGGGAGGGTGTGTGTTGTGGGTGGGGGGTACTGTGGGTGGGGGGGGGGGGGCTGTGGGTAAGGGGACACTGTGGGTGGGGGTGTTGCTGCATGGTGAGGTTAGACCCCCCCCCCTCCCCCCCCCGCGCGAAGTGAGGAAAGTTCGGCAGTCCGCCTCTGATGCACACTGCAGTCGAATATCCCAAGTTAAAACACAACTCCCGGGTAGCCCTAACCGGCGCGCCTTGCGGGGGAGAAAGGATGATGGGGGAGAGAGAGAGAGGCATTGGGGAGTGAAGGGCGGGGTGGGCGGAGAGGGGGTGTGTGGGGGGTGGGGGAGGGGGAGGCACCGGGGCATGGTCCTTACAAATGAAATGAAACGGAATGGACCCCAGGAGGGCGGGATGGGAATGGTCACTGGCTCTGGATGGGGGGCCGGTTACTTGCCCGAGGGTCTCTCCGATCTCCCCAACACGGTTTCCTGATTAAGTTGAACCGACCCACACACAGCAGAAGACACCGACCCGAGTGTCGGCTGTTGCTGGGGATGATTTCATCCACCCAGAACGCACATTCCGTGTTCGACAAACCAGAGTCACGCTCAGCCAGCATCTTAAAGGGACGGGCAGCCCGGTTTAAGGCAGCTGGCACCACACTCGATAACCACCAGGAGCTCCGATATATCCCACACCCCTCACTGTAACACTGATGTACCCCACACCCCTCACTGTAACACTGATATACCCCACACCTCTCACTGTAACACTGATATACCCCACACCCCTCACTGTAACACTGATATACCCCACACCCCTCACTGTAACACTGATATACCCCACACCTCTCACTGTAACACTGATATACCCCACACCCCTCACTGTAACACTGATATACCCCACACCCCTCACTGTAACACTGATATACCCCACACCCCTCACTGTAACACTGATATACCCCACACCCCTCACTGTAACACTGATATACCCCACACCCCTCACTGTAACACTGATATACCCCACACCCCTCACTGTAACACTGATATACCCCACACCCCTCACTGTAACACTGATATACCCCACACCCCTCACTGTGACACTGATATACCCCACAATCCTCACTGAAACACACTGATAGACCCCACACCCCTCACTGTGACACTGATATACCCCACACCCATCACTGTAACACTGATATACCACACACCCCTCACTGTAACACTGATATACCCCACACCCCTCACTGTGACACTGATATACCCCACACCCATCACTGTAACACTGATATACCACACACCCCTCACTGTAACACTGATATACCCCACACCCCTCACTGTGACACTGATATACCCCACAATCCTCACTGAAACACACTGATAGACCCCACACCCCTCACTGTGACACTGATATACCCCACACCCATCACTGTAACACTGATATACCACACACCCCTCACTGTAACACTGATATACCCCGCACCCCTCACTGTAACACTGATATACACCACACCCCTCACTGTAACACTGATATACCCCACACGCCTCACTGTGACACTGATATACCCCACACCCCTCACTGTAACACTGATATACCCCACACCCCTCACTGTAACACTGATATATCCCACATCCCTCACTGTAACACTGATATACCCCACACCCCTCACTGTAACACTGATATACACCACACGCCTCACTGTGACACTGATATACCCCACACCCCTCACTGTAACACTGATATACCACACACCCCTCACTGTAACACTGATATATCCCACACCCCTCACTGTAACACTGATATACACCACACCCCTCACTGTGACACTGATATACCCCACATCCCTCACTGTAACACTGATATACCCCATACTCCTCACTGTAACACTGATATACCCCACACCCCTCACTGTGACACTGATATACCCCACACCCCTCACTGTAACACTGATATACCCCATACCCCTCACTGTAACACTGATATACCCCACACCCCTCACTGCCACACTGATATACCCCACACCCCTCACTGTAACACTGATATACCCCACACCCCTCACTGTAACACTGATATATCCCACATCCCTCACTGTAACACTGATATACCCCACACCCCTCACTGTAACACTGATATACACCACACGCCTCACTGTGACACTGATATACCCCACACCCCTCACTGTAACACTGATATACCCCATACTCCTCACTGTAACACTGATATACCCCACAATCCTCACTGAAACACACTGATATACCCCACACGCCTCACTGTAACACTGATATACCCCACACCCCTCACTGTAACACTGATATACCCCACACCCCTCACTGTAACACTGATATACCCCACACCCCTCACTGTGACACTAATATACCCCACACCCCTCACTGTAACACTGATATACCCCACACCCCTCACTGTAACACTGATATCCCCCACACCCCTCACTGTAACACTGATATACCCCACACCCCTCACTGTAACACTGATATACCCCACACCCCTCACTGTAACACTGATATACCCAACACCCCTCACTGTAACACTGATATACCCCACACCCCTCACTGTAACACTCTGATCTACCAATCCTCCATCGAGAGTGAAGGGTTAACACTCTCCCAGTGCTGGGGATGAGAGAGACAGGAACTGGAAAAGAATGGAGTATGTCAGAATGCACCACAGTTCAACCTCTGACCCCCTGCGCATTCCACGGACCAAATTTGGGCAGAAGAGAAGAGGAGAGACCTGGGAGGAATGGGGGGGGGGCGCCGGGGGGGGGGGGGTGGACTCGAGCAGTGAGTCAGCACGGGATACATCTTGTCGTGAGTCAGAGCGCCTGCTGACATGCAGAGTGCGGGAGAGAGACAGGGAGATGCATCAGGACAGGAATAAGAACACAAGAAACAGGAGCAGGAGTCGGCCATTCGGCCCCTCGAGCCTGCTCCGCCATTTAATACCATCATGGCTGATCCGATCATGGACCCAGCTCCACTTCCCTGCCCGCCCCTTCACTCCCTTATCGCTCAACAATCTCTCTATCTCCACCTTAAATATATTCAATGACCCAGCCCCCACAGCTCTCTGGGGCAGAGAATTCCACAGATTCACCAAAAGAAATTCCTCCTCATCTCCCGTCTTAAACGGGCGGCCCCTTATTCTGAGACTATGTGCCCCCTAGTTCTAGATTCCCCCCACGAGGGGGAAACATCCTCTCTGCATCTACCCTGTCCAGCCCCCTCAGAATCTGATACGTTTCGATAAGATCACCTCTCATTCTTCTGAACTCCAATGAGTAGAGGCCCAACCTCCTCAACCTTTCCTCATAAGTCAACCCCCTCATCCCCGGAATCAACCGAGTGAACCTTCTCTGAACTGCCTCCAAAGCAAGTGTCTCCTTTCGTAAATACGGAAACCAAAACTGCACGCAGTACTCCAGGTGTGGCCTCACCAATACCCTGTATAACTGGAGCAAGACTTCCCTGCTTTTATACTCCATCCCCTTTGCAGTAAAGACCAAGATACCATGGGCCTTCCTGATCACTTGCTGTACCTGCATACTAACCTTTTGTGTTTCATGCACAAGTAACCCCCAGGTCCCACTGTGCTGCGGCACTTTGCAATCTTTCTCCATTTAAATTATAAAAATGTTGCTTTTCTATTATTTCAGCCAAACTGGATAATGCCACATTTTCCCACCTTGCACTCCATCTGCCAAATTTTTGCCTGCTCAGTTAGCCGGTCTATAACCCTTCGCAGATTTTTTTGTGCCCACGTCACAATTTGCCCTCCCACCCATCTTTGCATCTTTGCATCGTCAGCAAAATTGCGGAGTGACTTCGATGCCTCCCATGGACGATCAGCCGGGACGGTTGGCCGAGAGGGGAGGGGGGTTGGGAGCAGGGAGGGTGAGGGGGTTACCCAGCTCCAGACGGCTAATTTGGGATTCCCCAGCCCCCACCGCCCGCACTCCCTGCTGGGGTGGGTGACTCGCTGCGACGGCTCACGCAGTCAAATAGCCAGCGGGCGGTCACACTCAGGCCCGAACCCCGGCCTCGCCGGTGGAGACGGGAGGAGGAACTCGGCTGGGGAGGGCGGGCGGAAACAGAAATAGATCTCACCGCGGGGTGGCATTGACGCAGTCTTCCAATCTCCTCGCGGAACACGTGGATCTCGTCGGCCATCATTTGATTGTCTCGATCCACGCGTTTAAATTTCTCCAACAGCGTTGCCAGCTGGGCTCTGGCCATCTCAGCCTGCAGCGAGAGAAAGGACCCGATTAGCAATCACTCCCGGGCCTCTGTTATTCTATATCCAAACCCCCTGAACCCCTCGATTAGATCCCAGCCTGTAACTCACTCCCGGGGTATCCGTTATTCTATATATAAACCCCCTGAACCCCTCAATTAGATTCCAGCCTGTAGCTCACTCCCGGGTATCCGTTATTCTATATATAAACCCCCTGAAACCCTCGATTAGATTCCAGTCTGTAACTCACTCCCGGGTATCTGTTATTCTATATACAAACCCTCCCGAACCCCTTGATTAGATTAAAGCCTGTAACTCACTCCCGGGTATCTGTTATTCTATATATAAACCCCCGAACCCCTCGATTAGATTCCAGCCTGTAGCTCATTCCCGGGTGTCTGTTATTCTATATATAAACGCCCCGAATCCCTCGATTAGATTCCAGCCTGTAACTCACTCCCGGGTATCCGTTATTCTATATATAAACCCCCCGAACCCCTCAATTAGATTCCAGCCTGTAACTCACTCCCGGGTATCTGTTATTCTATATATAAACCCCCCGAACCCCTCGATTAGATTCCAGCCTGTAACTCACTCCCGGGTATCTGTTATTCTATATATAAACCCTCCTGAAACCCTCGATTAGATTCCAGTCTGTAACTCACTCCCGGGTATCTGTTATTCTATGTATAAACCCCCTGAACCCTCGATTAGATTCCAGCCTGTAACTCACTCCCGGGTATATGTTATTCTATATATAAAACCCCCGAACCCCTCGATTAGATTCCAGCCTGTAACTCACTCCCGGGTATCCGTTATTCTATATATAAACCCCCCGAACCCCTCGATTAGATTCCAGCCTGTAACTCACTCCCGGGTATCTGTTATTCTATATATAAACCCTCCTGAAACCCTCGATTAGATTCCAGTCTGTAACTCACTCCCGGGTATCTGTTATTCTATGTATAAACCCCCTGAACCCTCGATTAGATTCCAGCCTGTAACTCACTCCCGGGTATATGTTATTCTATATATAAAACCCCCGAACCCCTCGATTAGATTCCAGCCTGTAACTCACTCCCGGGTATCCGTTATTCTATATATAAACCCCCCGAACCCCTCGATTAGATTCCAGCCTGTAACTCACTTCCGGGTATCTGTTATTCTATATATAAACCCCCCGAACCCCTCGATTAGATCCCAGCCTGTAACTCACTCCCGGGTATCCGTTATTCCATATATAAACCCCCGGAACCCCTCGATTAGATTCCTGCCTGTAACTCACTCCCGGATATCAGTTATTCTATATATAAACCGTCCGAACCCCTCGATTAGATTCCAGCCTGTAACTCACTCCCGGGTATCTATTATTCTATATATAAACCCCCCGAAACCCTCGATTAGATTCCAGTCTGTAACTCTCTCCCGGGTATCTGTTATTCTATATACAAACCCTCCCGAACCCCTCGATTAGATTCCAGCCTGTAACTCACTCCCGGGTATCTGTTATTCTATATATAAACCCCCGAACCCCTCGATTAGATTCCAGCCTGTAGCTCACTCCCGGGTATCTGTTATTCTATATATATACCCCCGAACCCATCGATTAGATTCCAGCCTGTAACCCACTCCTGGGTATCTGTTATTCTACATATAAACCCCCTGAACCCCTCAATTATATTCGAGCCTGTAGCTCACCCCCGGGTATCCGTTATTCTATATATAAACCCCCCGAAACCCTCGATTAGATTCCAGTCTGTAACTCACTCCCGGGTATCTGTTATTCTATATTCAAACCCTCCCGAACCCCTTGATTAGATTCCAGCCTGTAACTCACTCCCGGGTATCTGTTATTCTATATATAAACCCCCCGAACCCCTCGATTAGATTCCAGCCTGTAACTCACTCCCGGGTATCCGTTATTCTCTGTCTAAACACCCCCCCCCCCCCCTCCCACATTGGTTTGCTCACATCATTTTCTGCTGCTGATACTCTTTCGTGTAATGAGGCCTCCATTATGCAGTAGGACTGCTTTCCACTGTCATCCACAACGACTGTGCTTGTTCTGAGTGATTCGACCTCATGTTGAAGACTGGTCGCCAAGCGGCTGGTACTGCGGGGAACAAGGGGAGGGTGGGAGGTGGCGGGGAGTGAGTTCGAGATCTGCGGGTACCAGAATACAACTCGACGCAATTCGTCTCGCTGGGGCCCGGGCGTAGAAACAGCCCACATTTCGCCAGGCCGACGCCCCCACACCTCCCCCGCCCCCACACCTCCCCCACCCCCACACCCCCCCCCCCCCCCGCACTTCTTTTTCAGCTTCCGGCCGTCACATTTGCCATCACCCTCCCTTCGCAATGGTTTTACCGTTGGTGCGGCTGGTGCGAGCGCTCAGAACTGTAAATCGTGCATGTAAACGTCTGTCCGTCACGGTGCAGTTGCCGGCTCTGGCCAGTGGGCGGCGCTGCGGAGCAACTTTCTGGAGCCTCTCCCTCCTGACCTCTGCACCATGTTATATATTCGTCGACTGACCCCGTACCAAGCCAGTGGTAATTTATCGATTGTTATCATGTCGGGGGGGAGTATTAAACATTGGTGAATATTGGTGAGGTTTGGTGAATATTGGTGAATATGGGCGATTTTTGAATATTGGTGATTGTTGGTGATTGTTGGTAATATTGTTGTTGAATATTGGTGACTGTTGGTGAAGATTGGTGAATGTTCAATATTGGATTGTTAGTGAATATTGGTTTCTAGATTGGTGATTATTGATGAATATTGTTGGTGAATATTGGCGAATGTTGAATGGTGAATGTTGGTGAAGATTCACCAATATTCAACATTCAGCAATATTCACCAACATTCATCAATATTCACCAATATTCATTCATCAATATTCACCATTCACCAATATTCACCAACATTCACCAATATTCACCATTCACCAATATTCACCAACATTCACCAATATTCACCAACATTCACCAACAATCAATATTCACCAATATTCAACATTCACCAATATTCACCAACAATCACCAATATTCACCAACATTCACCAACAATCACCAATATTCACCAACATTCACCAATATTCACCAACATTCACCAACAATCAACATTCACCAATACTCAACATTCACCAATATTCATCAACAATCACCAATATTCACCAACATTCACCAATATTCACCAACATTCACCAACAATCAACATTCACCAATACTCAACATTCACCAATATTCATCAACAATCACCAATATTCACCAACATTCACCAACATTCACCAATATTCACCAACATTCACCAATATTCACTAATATTCACCAACATTCACCAATATTCACCAATATTCACCATTCACCAATATTCACCAACAATGGTAATTGTTGGTGATTGATTGTTGAATATTGGTGATTGTTATTGGTGAATGATTCTCACGACCCTCCCACTCCCCCCGCCCCCCCCCCGGCCTCCCGTCGTGTACCCCCACCCTTTGTTGGGTTTTCTGACCCTCTGTCGCCTGTCCCTGTATTGCCAGCCGAGCAAAGTCTCTCACCTCAGCTCCTTCTCCTGCATGGCCATCATTGACCTGGCCAGCTCGGACTTCTCCTGGTTCAGCATGCTCAGGACTGATCGCAGACTGGCGTTCTCTTGCTGCACCGACTCCAGTTGGTCTGCGGGGGGGAGGGGGGGGCGGGGTAGAGGGGAAAGACACAGAGAGGGGGCAAACACATGGCAGATGCAGTTTAACGTGGATAAATGTGACGTTATCCACTTTGGTAGAAAAAACATAAGGACAAAGTATTATTGAAATGGCGATGGCTCGGGAAGTGTGGATGTACAGAGGGACCTGGGTGTCCTTGTACACCAGTCATTGAAAGCTAACATGCTGGGGCAGCGAGCAGTTAGGAAGGCAAATGGTCTGTTGGCCTTCATTGCGAGAGCGTTTCAGTACAGGAGCAAGGAGGTCTTACTCCAGTTATACAGGGCCTTGGTGAGACCGCACCTGGAGTATTGTGCGCAGTTTGGGTCTCCTTACTACAGTTATACAGGCCCTTGTGAGACCACACCTGGAGTATTGTGCGCAGTTTGGGTCTCCTTACTACAGTTATACAGGCCCTTGTGAGACCGCACCTGGAGTATTGTGCGCAGTTTGGGTCTCCTTACTCCAGTTATACAGGGCCCTGGTGAGACCACACCTGGAGTATTGTGAGCAGTTTGGGTCTCCTTACCTAAGGAAGGATATACTGGCCATAGAGGGAGTGCAGCGAAGGTTCACCAGACTGATTCCTGGGAGGGCAGGACTGCCGTATGAGGAGAGATTGGGTCGACTGGGCCTGTATTCACTGGAGTTTAGAAGAATGAGAGGGGATCTCATCGAAAGGTATAACATTCTGACGGGGTTGGACAGACTGGACGCGGGGAGGATGTTCCCCCCGGGGCTGGGAAGTCTAGAACAAGGACTCACACAGTCTCAGGATACGGGGTAGGAAATTTAGGAGCGAGATGAGGAGAAATGTTTTCACTCCGAGGGTGGTGAACCTGTGGAATTCTCTACCACAGAAGGCTGTGGAGGCCAAGTAACTGAATATATTTAAGAGGGAGATAGACAGATTTCTAGACACACAAGGCATCAAGGGGTATGGGGAGAAAGCGGGAATATGGTGTTGGGATAGAGGATCAGCCATGATCATATTGAATGGTGCAGGCTCGAGGGGCCGAATGGCCGACTCCTGCTCCTATTTTCGATGTTTCTATGAGAGACGTCTCTGTCACGCTCTGGCCAATGGGGGGGGGGGTGGAGATTTCTGCTCGGCGAGGGGTGTTGAGGGGGCGGGGGTGGGGGCGAGGCTGGGAGTCAAGGCTTCGGCCTGCTTCCGGACGTCGCTGAGCTCCCGAGTCGGACAGGATCACGCGAGGTGGCGACAACTGCCTCCGGCCTGCGCTGTGAGAGCGCTCTTGGCAATTTGCGATTGACAACAACAAGCAGTTGCCTTTAGATAGCGCCCTTAACGTCGGGAAACGTGCCGAGGCCCTTCACAGGAGCGCTACGCGGTAAAAATTGCACACCGAGCCGCACAAGTAGCAATTAGGGACAAGGCGACCAAAAGCTGGGTCACAGAGGGAGGTTTTAAGGAGCGTCTTGAAGGAGGCGAGAGAGAGGCGGAGAGGTTTAGGGAGGGAGTTCCAGGGCTTGGGGCCCAAGCAACAGAAGGCACGGCCAACGATGGTGGAGCGATTATAGTCAGGGATGGTCAGGAGGGCAGAATTAGAGGAGTGCAGACATCTCGGGGGGTCGTGGGGCTGGAGGGGGTTACAGAGATGGGGAGGGGTGTAGGGGCTGGAGTGGGTTGCAGAGATAGGGAGGGGTGTAGGGGCTGGAGGGGGTTACAGAGATAGGGAGGGGTGTAGGGGCTGAAGGGGGTTACAGAGATAGGGAGGGGTGTAGGGGCTGGAGTGGGTTGCAGAGATAGGGAGGGGTGTAGGGGCTGGAGGGGGTTACAGAGATAGGGAGGGGTGTAGGGGCTGAAGGGGGTTACAGAGATGGGGAGGGGTGTAGGGGCTGGAGTGGGTTACAGAGATAGGGAGGGGTGTAGGGGCTGGAAGGGGTTACAGAGATAGGGAGGGGTGTCGGGGCTGGAGGAGGTTACAGAGATAGGGAGGGGTGCAGGGGCTGGAGGGGGTTACAAAGATAGGGAGGGGTGTAGGGGCTGGAGGGGGTTACAGAGATAGGGAGGGGTTGTGGGGCTGGAGGAGGTTACAGAGATAGGGAGGGGTGTAGGGGCTGGAGGGGGTTATAAAGATAGGGAGGGGTGTAGGGGCTGGAGGGGGTTACAGAGATAGGGAGGGGTTGTGGGGCTGGAGGAGGTTACAGAGATAGGTAGGGGGTGAGGAGGGATTTGTAAACCAGGATGACAATTTTGAAATCGAGGCGTTGCCTAACCGGGAGCCAGTGTCGGTCAGCGAGCACAGGGGGTGATGGGTGAGTGGGACTCGGTGCGAGTTGGGACACGGGGCAGTGAGCACAGGGGGTGATGGGTGAGTGGGACTCGGTGTGAGTTAGGACACGGGGCAGTGAGCACAGGGGGTGATGGGTGAGCGGGACTCGGTGAGAGTTAGGACACGGGGCAGTGAGCACAGGGGGTGATGGGTGAGCGGGACTCGGTGAGAGTTAGGACACGGGGCAGTGAGCACAGGGGGTGATGGGTGAGTGGGACTGGGTGCGAGTTAGGACACGGGGCAGTGAGCACAGGGGGTGATGGGTGAGCGGGACTCGGTGTGAGTTAGGACACGGGGCAGTGAGCACAGGGGGTGATGGGTGAGTGGGACTCGGTGCGAGTTAGGACACGGGGGCACTGAGCACAGGGGGTGATGGGTGAGCGGGACTCGGTGTGAGTTAGGACATGGGGCAGTGAGCACAGGGGGTGATGGGTGAGTGGGACCCGGTGCGAGTTAGGACACGGGGTCAGCGAGCACACGGGGTGATGGGTGAGCGGGACTCGGTGTGAGTTAGGACACGGGGTCAGTGAGCACAGGGGGTGTTGGGTGAGTGGGACTCGGTGTGAGTTAGGACACGGGGCAGTGAGCACAGGGGGTGATGGGTGAGTGGGACTCGGTGCGAGTTAGGACACGGGGGCAGTGAGCACAGGGGGTGTTGGGTGAGCGGGACTCGGTGAGAGTTAGGACACGGGGGCAGTGAGCACAGGGGGTGATGGGTGAGTGGGACTCGGTGTGAGTTAGGACACGGGGGCAGCCGAGTTTTGGATCACCTCGAGTTTACGTCGGGTAGAATGTGGGAGGCTAGCCAGGAGCGCAGCGCGTTGGAACAGTCAAGTCTGGAGGTAACAAAGGCACGGATGAGGGCTTCAGCAGCGGATGAGCTGAGGCAGGGGGCGGAGATGTGCGATGTTATGGAGGTGGGGGCTGTAAGATGTCATAGCTGGACCGGCGTGTGGGCTCGGATCTGTGAGGGGAGCTGAGACCCGGCCGAGAGAGACGGACACGCTGATTTAAAATCATCACCAATCCTCCAGCATTGCCCCGAGAGCTCCAGTAATCAACAATTCATCTCCAGGCCTCTGCTACCCACAAGAACATCAGAAATAGGAGCAGGAGTCGGCCATTCGGCCCCTCGAGCCTGCTCCGCCATTTAATACGATCATGGCTGATCCGATCATGGACTCAGCTCCACTTCCCTGCCCGCCCCCTTATCCCCTTATCGGTTAAGAAACTGTCTATCTCTGTCTTAAATATATTCAATGTCCCGGCTTCCACAGCTCTCTGAGGCAGCGAATTCCACAGATTTACAACCCTCTGAGAGAAGAAATTCCTCCTCATCTCAGTTTTAAATGGGCGGCCCCTTATTCTAAGACCGTGCCCCCTAGTTCTAGTCTCCCCCATCAGTGGGAACATCCTCTCTGCATCCACCTTGTCGAGCCCCCTCATAATCTGATACGTTTCCATAAGATCACCTCTCATTCTTCTGAACTCCAATGAATAGAGGCCCAACCTCCTCAACCTTTCCTCATAAGTCAATCCCCTCATCCCCGGAATCAACCGAGTGAACCTTCTCTGAACTGCCTCCAAAGCAAGTATATCCTTTCGTAAATACGGAAACCAAAACTGCACGCAGTACTCCAGGTGTGGCCTCACCAATACCCTGTATAACTGGAGCAAGACTTCCCTGCTTTTATACTCCATCCCCTTTGCGATAAAGGCCAATAACCCCAGCAGACGAATCAGAGGTGTCCCTGAAGAATCAAAGCAAGTCTTTTATCATTTTCCTTTCAATATTTTTGCTTGTTAATATTTTGGGAACGGGGATTTCAGATCACAGAAATTTACAGCGCGGGAGGTGGCCATTCCAGCCCATCGTGTCCGCTCCGGCCGACCAAGAGCTACCCAGCCCAATCCCACTTTCCCGCTCTGGGTCCGTAGCCCTGTAGGTTACGGCACTTCAAGCTGCACCATCCAAATGTGGTGAGGGTTTCTGCCTCTACCACCCTTTCAGGCCGTGAGTTCCACCCCAGACCCCCACCACCCTCTGGGTGAAGACATTTCCCCTCAAATCCCCTCTAAACCTCCCTCCAATTACTTTCAATCTCTGCCCCCTGGTTGTTGACCCCTCTGCCAAGGGGAAACAGGTCCGTCCTATCCACTCTATCCAGGCCCCTCATCATTTTATACACCTCAATCAGGTCTCCCCTCAGCCTCCTCTGTTCCAAGGAAAACAACCCCAGCCTATCCAATCTTTACTCATCGCTAAAATTCTCCCGTCCCGGCAACATCCCGGTAAATCTCCTCTGCACCCTCTCCAGTGCGATCACATCCTTCCTGTAATGTGGTGACCAGAACTGCACGCAGTACTCCAGCTGTGGCCTAACCAGTGTTTTATACAGTTCGAGCATAACCTCCCTGCTCTTGTATTCCACGCCTCGGCCAATAAAGGCAAGTATTCCGTGTGCCGCCTTAACCACCTTATCCACCTGGCCTGCTCCCTTCAGGGATCTGTGGACCTGCACTCCAAGGTCCCTGTGTTCCTCTACACTTCTCAGTATCCGACAATTTAATGTGGATTCCCTCGCCTTGTTAGCCTTCCCCAAATGCATTACCTCACATGTCTCCGGATCGAACTCCATTTGCCACTGCTCTGCCCACCTGACCAGTTCATCGATATCTTCCTGCAGTCCACAGCTTTCTTCTTCATTATCGATCACACGGCCGATCTTAGTGTCATCTGCAAACTTCTTAATCATACCCCCAACATTCAAGTCTAAATCATTGGTGTACACCACAAAAAGCAAGGGACCCAGCACTGAGCCCTGCGGAACCCCACTGGAAAGATGTGGGTACTTGTGCATGAAACACAAAAGGATAGTCTGCAGGTACAGCAAGTGATCAGGAAGGCCAATGGAATCTTGGCCTTTATTGCAAAGGGGATGGAGTATAAAAGCAGGGAAGTCTTGCTCCAGTTATACAGGGTATTGGTGAGGCCACACCTGGAGTACTGCGTGCAGTTTTGGTCTCCGTATTTACGAAAGGATATACTTGGCTTTTGGAGGCAGTTCAGAGAAGGTTCACTCGGTTGATTCCGGAGATGAGGGGGTTGACTTATGAGGAAAGGTTGAGGAGGTTGGGCCTCTACTCATTGGAATTCAGAAGAATGAGAGGTGATCTTATCGAAACGTATCAGATTATGAGGGGGGCTCGACAAGGTGGATGCAGAGAGGATGTTTCCACTGATGGGGGAGACTAGAACTAGGGGGCATGGTCTTAGAATAAGGGGCCGCCCATTTAAAACTGAGATGAGGAGGAATTCCTTCTCTCAGAGGGTTGTAAATCTGTGGAATTCGCTGCCTCAGAGAGCTGTGGAAGCCGGGACATTGAATATATTTAAGACAGAGATAGACAGTTTCTTAACCGATAAGGGGATAAGGGGGCGGGCAGGGAAGTGGAGCTGGGTCCATGATCGGATCAGCCATGATTGTATTAAATGGCGGAGCAGGCTCGAGGGGCCGAATGGCCGACTCCTGCTCCTATTTCCGGCGTGTGTACATAAACAGCCTTCCAGCCGCGCAAACACCCAGCGCCCTCTGCCTCCGGGCCAAATTGGGGCTGGGGGTGGTTTAGGAATCTGCCAATCTGCAGCAGTTACAGAGCAGGGGAGGCTGTGATTGGTGCTCCTGATCTCTGACCCATGGCAGGTTACGCCCCGCCTCACCGCCCCCACCCCCCCCAGCCTCCGCCCACCAATCCCCAAGCACCCCCCGCCCCCACACACACACACACACACACGGCAGGACTCCGTGGCCCCAGGCCTTCCCCCCTCCCCCCCCGACGAACTCTCACCTTGTAGCTCTCGCTGGCTGCTCCCGTGGGTCTGGGGAGGCGGCTGAGGCTGTGGTTCCAACCCCGGCGTGTGGACCTCTGGCTCGGCCTACCACGGAGAGAGAGAGAGAGAGAGAGAGAGAGAGAGAGAGACGCAAGCTGGCGTTTCCCAAGCGGTCGGCGCTTGGCGCGGGCGCGCGGGGCCGTAGTGACACAGCGCCGACCGCGCGTGGACCACTGCTCCACCCTGTGGGGGCCGGTGGTAGTGCGCCCGGTGCCGTGTACTCGTGTTGTGACGTGGTGAATGTACCACAGGGGGCGGAGGTCGGGGGCGGGGGCTGCCGGGGAGGTGAGGGGGACTTGGGAGGGACTAAGGGGGACCACCGAGGGTGAGCTCGAGGTTTCTCCAGCGCCTTCGCGACCTCAGGACGTCGGGAAGGGCTGAAACAGTTTCCGTGAAGTGTTCTCACTGTTCCCCCGGCCATCCGACAGCGCAGTGCGGGGCTCCCTCAGTACCGCCCCTCCGACAGTGCGGGGCTCCCTCAGTACTGCCCCTCCGACAGTGTGGGGCTCCCTCAGTACTGCCCCTCCGACAGTGCGGGGCTCCCTCAGTACTGCCCCTCCGACAGTGCGGCGCTCCCTCAGTACTGCCCCTCCGACAGTGTGGGGCTCCCTCAGTACTGCCCCTCCGACAGCGCAGTGCGGGGCTCCCTCAGTACTGCCCCTCCGACAGTGCGGCACTCCCTCAGTACCGCCCCTCCGACAGCGCAGTGCGGGGCTCCCTCAGTACTGCCCCTCCGACAGTGCGGCACTCCCTCAGTACCGCCCCTCCGACAGTGCGGCGCTCCCTCAGTACCGCCCCTCCGACAGTGCGGCGCTCCCTCAGTACTGCCCCTCCGACAGTGCGGCGCTCCCTCAGTACTGCCCCTTCGACAGTGCGGGGCTCCCTCAGTACTGCCCCTCCGACAGTGCGGCGCTCCCTCAGTACTGCCCCTCCGACAGTGCAGCACTCCCTCAGTACTGCCCCTCCGACAGTGCGGCGCTCCCTCAGTACTGCCCCTCCGACAGTGCAGCACTCCCTCAGTACTGCCCCTCCGACAGTGCAGTGCGGGGCTCCCTCAGTACTGCCCCTCCGACAGTGCAGTGCGGGGCTCCCTCAGTACTGCCCCTCCGACAGTGCGGGGCTCCCTCAGTACTGCCCCTCCGACAGTGCGGCGCTCCCTCAGTACTGCCCCTCCGACAGTGCGGCACTCCCTCAGTACTGCCCCTCCGACAGTGCGGCGCTCCCTCAGTACTGCCCCTCCGACAGTGCAGCACTCCCTCAGTACTGCCCCTCCGACAGTGCAGTGCGGGGCTCCCTCAGTACTGCCCCTCCGACAGTGCAGTGCGGGGCTCCCTCAGTACTGCCCCTCCGACAGTGCGGGGCTCCCTCAGTACTGCCCCTCCGACAGTGCGGGGCTCCCTCAGTACTGCCCCTCCGACAGTGCGGGGCTCCCTCAGTACTGCCCCTCCGACAGTGCGGGGCTCCCTCAGTACTGCCCCTCCGACAGTGCGGGGCTCCCTCAGTACTGCCCCTCCGACAGCGCAGTGCGGGGCTCCCTCAGTACTGCCCCTCCGACAGTTTGGTGCTCCCTCAGTACCGCCTCTCCGACAGCGCAGTGCGGGGCTCCCTCAGTACTGGCCCCAGGGGGGGGCAGTGTGGGGCCTGGATTACGGGGCTCGAGTCTCCGGATCGGGGGCTGGAACCCACGACCTCCTGCCTCGGGGACGAGACGAGAGCGAGGGGCCCACTGAGCCACGGCTGGTACCCGGCACCAGTTGGGTGAAAAAAAAAAAGCACTTTGCCGTGTCGGCGCCGCTCCCGTCGTGGCTGGGCGGCCAATTGCAGTCGGCGGCGTGGTACTGAGGCACACTGAGTTCGATGATCACAAGGGCCATTTCAGGGTGTGTGGGGGGGGGCGGGGATATGGGAACCAAATCTGGCGGCGCTCCCCCCTCCCGTTCCCTCCCCAGCTGCTTTGGAGCGGGGTGGTGCCGCCTCCACAGTCGAATAGCCCCGCCTCCGGGGTGCGAAACAAAATGGCGGGGTGACGGAGGCGGGGTAAGGCACAGTGGCAGATGGAGTCAGGGAAGCAGGAGGGGGCGATCGGAGGTGGGGGGAGGAACAATTAGTCCGGATCGGATTGCGAGTCGAAAGTTTGGCTCTGCCCCCACCGCCCCTCCCCAAGAGCCCAGGAGTACCTGTCTGAGGCCCAGGCTCTTCTCCGGGGCCAACAGGGCCTCCGCGCTGTCCTGTTGGGCCGAGGTGGGGCCCTCCCGCTCCACCGGCCCGGCCCCGACTTGGCTCCCGCCTGCCCCCTGGCCCTCCGCCTCCTCCTCCGGCGGCCGGCCCCCTACTGGCCCCGCCGGCTCGGGTCCCCGGGGGCTCCCGTCGAACTCCGGCCCCTCCTCGAAGCCGTCATCCTCGGCCAGGCCCTCCTCGTCCCGCCAGTTCCCCGCCGGACGCTGGCGCTCGGGACGGCCAGCGCCGGACACGTTCTCGGCCTCTTGCTGGCCGCTCACTCTGGCCTCCTCCCAGTCGGGTTCCTCCTCCCGTCCCGCTAGGCCCGAGGGGGCAGCGGCTGACTGGCCTTCCGCTGTGAATCGGAGCAAAGAGGGGTTACTGATTGGACCACCGGTGGTCCACAAGGCCCGCCCCCAACTCCCCCCCCCCCCCCACTCAGTGACCACCCCATCCTCCCCCATCGTACTGTCCCAACCCCCTCCCCCATCGTACTGTCCATCTCCCCTTCCCCCCCCCCAGTCAATCCCCCTCCCCCATCGTACTGTCCATCTCCCCTTCCCCCCCCCAGTCAATCCCGCTCCCCCATCGTACTGTCCAACTCCCCTTCCCCCCCAGTCAATCCCCCTCCCCCATCGTTCTGTCCATCTCCCCTTCCCCCCCCCAGTCAATCCCCCTCCCCCATCGTTCTGTCCAACTCCCCTTCCCCCCCAGTCAATCCCCCTCCCCCATCGTACTGTCCAACTCCCCTTCCCCCCCAGTCAATCCCCCTCCCCCATCGTACTGTCCATCTCCCCTTCCCCCCCCCCAGTCAATCCCCCTCCCCCATCGTTCTGTCCATCTCCCCTTCCCCCCCCCAGTCAATCCCCCTCCCCCATCGTACTGTCCAACTCCCCCCCCCCCCCCCCAGTCAATCCCCCTCCCCCATCGTTCTGTCCAACTCCCCTTCCCCCCCAGTCAATCCCACTCCCCCATCGTACTGTCCATCTCCCCTTCCCCCCCAGTCAATCCCCCTCCCCCATCGTACTGTCCATCTCCCCTTCCCCCCCCCCAGTCAATCCCCCTCCCCCATCGTACTGTCCAACTCCCCTCCCCCCCCCCCCCAGTCAATCCCCCTCCCCCATCGTTCTGTCCATCTCCCCTTCCCCCCCCCAGTCAATCCCGCTCCCCCATCGTACTGTCCAACTCCCCTTCCCCCCCCCAGTCAATCCCCCTCCCCCATCATACTGTCCATCTCCCCTTCCCCCCCAGTCAATCCCCCTCCCCCATCGTTCTGTCCATCTCCCCTTCCCCCCCCCCAGTCAATCCCCCTCCCCCATCGTACTGTCCAACTCCCCTCCCCCCCCCCCCCCAGTCAATCCCCCTCCCCCATCGTTCTGTCCATCTCCCCTTCCCCCCCCCAGTCAATCCCGCTCCCCCATCGTACTGTCCAACTCCCCTTCCCCCCCCCCAGTCAATCCCCCTCCCCCATCATACTGTCCAACTCCCCTCCCCCCCCCAGTCAATCCCACTCCCCCATCGTACTGTCCAACTCCCCTTCCCCCCCAGTCAATCCCCCTCCCCCATCGTACTGTCCATCTCCCCTTCCCCCCCAGTCAATCCCCCTCCCCCATCGTACTGTCCATCTCCCCTTCCCCCCCAGTCAATCCCCCTCCCCCATCGTTCTGTCCATCTCCCCTTCCCCCCCCCCCAGTCAATCCCCCTCCCCCATCGTACTGTCCATCTCCCCTTCCCCCCCAGTCAATCCCTCTCCCCCATCGTTCTGTCCCAACCCCCTCCCCCATCGTACTGTCCATCTCCCCTTCCCCCCCAGTCAAACCCCCTCCCCCATCGTACTGTCCATCTCTCCTTCCCCCCCAGTCAATCCCCCTCCCCCATCGTACTGTCCATCTCCCCTTCCCCCCCCCAGTCAATCCCCCTCCCCCATTGTACTGTCCCAACCCCCTCCCCCATCGTACTGTCCATCTCCCCTTCCCCCCCAGTCAATCCCCCTCCCCCATCGTACTGTCCATCTCTCCTTCCCCCCCAGTCAATCCCCCTCCCCCATCATACTGTCCATCTCCCCTTCCCCCCCCAGTCAATCCCCCTCCCCCATTGTACTGTCCCAACCCCCTCCCCCATCGTACTGTCCATCTCCCCTTCCCCCCCAGTCAATCCCCCTCCCCCATCGTACTGTCCATCTCTCCTTCCCCCCCAGTCAATCCCCCTCCCCCATCGTACTGTCCATCTCCCCTTCACCCCCCCCCACAGTCAATAACCCCTCCCCCATCGTAGTCCATCTCCCCTCCCCCCCCCCCCCAGTCAATCCCCCTCCCCCATCGTACTGTCCATCTCCCCTTCCCCCCCCCAGTCAATCCTCCTCCCCCATCGTACTGTCCATCTCCCCTTCCCCCCCCCCCCAGTCAATCCCCCTCCCCCATCGTACTGTCCATCTCCCGTTCCCCCCCCCAGTCAAACCCCCTCCCCCATCGGACTGTCCATCTCCCCTTCACCCCCCCCCACAGTCAATCCCCCTCCCCCATCGTACTGTCCATCTCCCCTTCCCCCCCCCCAGTCAAACCCCCTACCCCATCGTACTTTCCATCTCCCCTCCCCCCCCCCCCAGTTAATCCCTCTCCCCCATCGTACTGTCCATCTCCCCTTCCCCCCCCCCAGTTAATCCCCCTCCCTGATCGTACATGATCTGCAGGGATCAGTGCTGGGGCCCCAACTATTTACAATCTATATTAACGACTTGGAAGAAGGGACTGAGTGTAACGTAGACAAGTTTACTGACGATACAAAGATGGGAGGAAAAGCAATGTGTGAGGAGGACACAAAAAATCTGCAAAAGGACACAGACAGACTCAGTGAGTGGGCAAAAATTTGTCAGATGGAGTATAATGTGGGAAAGTGTGAGGTCAGGCACTTTGGCAGAAAAAAAATCAAAGAGCAATTTATTATTTAAATGGAGAAAGATTGCAAAGTGCCGCAGTACAGCGGGACCTGGGGGTACTTGTGCATGAAACACAAAAGGTTAGTCTGCAGGTACAGCAAGTGATCAGGAAGGCCAATGGAATCTTGGGCTTTATCGCAAAGGGGATGGAGTATAAAAGCAGGGAAGTCTTGCTCCAGTTATACAGGGTATTGGTGAGGCCACACCTGGAGTACTGCGTGCAGTTTTGGTTTCCATATTTACGAAAGGATATACTTGCTTTGGAGGCAGTTCAGAGAAGGTTCACTCGGTTGATTCCGGGGATAAGGGGGTTTGACTTATGAGGAAAGGTTGAGTAGGTTGGGCCTCTACTCATTGGAATTCAGAAGAATGAGAGGTGATCTTATCGAAACGTATAAGATTATGAGGGGGGCTCGACAAGTTGAATGCAGAGAGGATGTTCCCACTGATGGGGGAGACTAGAACTAGGGGGCATGGTCTTAGAATAAGGGGCCGCCCATTTAAAACTGAGATGAGGAGGAATTTCTTCTCTCAGAGGGTTGTAAATCTGTGGAATTCGCTGCCTCAGAGAGCTGTGGAAGCCGGGACATTGAATATATTTAAGACAGAGATAGACAGATTCTGAACCGATAAGGGGATAAGGGGGCGGGCAGGGAAGTGGAGCTGAGTCCATGATCGGATCAGCCACGATCGTATTAAATGGCGGAGCAGGCTCGAGGGGCCGAATGACCGACTCCTGCTCCTAATTCTTATGTTCTAACCCCTCGCCTCTGTGAATCCATCTCCCCCAGCGTACTGTCCAACTCTGCTCCAATCATGCGACACATTACTAGTTCAACCACCAGGCTCACAACCACCTGCCCCATCGTGGATCCCCCGAACCCAAGTGGCTGGGGTTTTATTGAGTCTCGTGAACATCACGTGACTGGCTAAGCCACTCCCCCCTCAACAGCTCTACAACTGTATTAATTGTCACTTGAAATCAAGTTCCCCTGCTCCCTCGCCCAGCTTTAGTTAAGGGCTCTGAAACCGACAAATTTCTGGATAAAAGTTTAAAGAAAACTTAGTTCGAATTAGAATTTGGTCGCCGGGGCTGACAGTGCACTTAAGCCCGCATCAAGCGACGCCCAGGCTTCAGGGAGTCACAAGGCCCGGCCCTCAGAACAACAGTCAGACCCCGGCCCTTCACCCACTTCCTCTCAGGAACTTTATTTTCCTGCCTTTGAACGCTGAATGCTGGCTTGATGGCGCACTTCCATACTGACAACACAAAATGCGAGGACTGGGCCCGGCTCCAGGCCAGGCCACCCGGGTCAGCGAGCTCGCACTGTCAGGGCTCTTTATTCCTGCCTGACACAAAGTCGTTAAAGGGGCAGAATAATAGGAAACAGAGGAACGCTGATGGAGCTGGGAGAATTAAAGGAATTCCTCACACACAGAGAAGGCATGTGACAAATGCTGGCACTAATCACACCCACTCACACTCACACTCTCTCACACACTCACACACACTCACACTCACACTCTCTCACACATACACTCACACTCACACCCACTCACACTCACACTCACACTCACACTCTCTCACACACCCACTCACACATACACTCACACTCACAC